>NC_061535.1:5600000-5610000 GCF_022379125.1 Scophthalmus maximus
ATATTCTCTCAGTCATTCGCTGCGGTGTGTTCGATTGATATGTACATAATTGTTGCAAGGCGGCGTACATGCGATTGAACGGTCACTTTCCTAGAACGTGTCCACGCCGCATGATCAAATGAGAGGCAGCACAAAAGGGAAATGTTCATTGTCACTTCACAAATGCGCCATGCTTTTTGTTGTCTTTTGAAATATATATCTATACAAACATTGATCACGTGTGAATCTTGAATTATTACATAAACAAATCTTTTTAGGCCAAGAAAAAAAAAAATCACGTAAAAGAAAATATTATAAACAAGCTGACGTTTGGACTTTTCTTCATTAAGGCTTGCACATTAAAACATAATGAAACAAAACAAACCGGTAATAAAATAGCTTATCAAATGCATAGCATTTTTCTTAAAACACAAACCGCACCTGTGGTGCAATAAGGAGTGAATTAAAAAAAAAAAGAAGAAAAAAAGGGGGGACAAAGTCTACATACAGGACAAACAAGCATCGTTCCTAAACTGGATGTGTCACTTTATTGTAAAAATTAGACCCTGCAAACCAAAAAAATGAAAAGTCACTGAAATATGTGAAACCCATCACTATTTGTTCTTCTTTTATAAACTACGCTCTGCCAGATCTTAATGTAGCCACTAGATTGGATTTTCTTCCTCACAAAATATTTTTCTTTCGTTGTAAGTCTATTTTTTCCACATGGTGGATATTTTCTTATGGAAGGAAACTTGCTGAAATTACCCAAATGTCAAATTCAGAATGGCTAAAAACAGTCCACAGACTACAGCCATGGGCTATTTAACGTTGAAAGGTGGGAAATAGGAAGTGCACCAACTCGTCTGTATCGCGACTGCAGCTGCAATTTCCATACAACCATAAAAAACATGACGTTCTTCCAGCCTGAACTCTGGTTCCACATCCAATTCCCAACAAAATTCCCCATCACTGTCTGGAAGGAGGGGAGTTTCCATCTGAGGGAGCCTGCAAGCTTTCCACTGGAAATTGGAAAAGAGGCATGCTGGAGATGCCCGAGGCAACGTTCAGTGACTAATGTCTAAAGTTATTGTTTCGATTACATTCCAAAAGAATAACATGGGGGATAGTCTGAGACCTTGACACGCCCAAAAGTTTGCCTCCTCAGTCAGCTGATTGAACATTGTCATTTAATCGAAAGCCTCCCTTTCCTGGAAAAGCTGGCATGTGAGCTCAAATTGTGTTTTTGTCATTTCATCAGGAGCTAAGCTGTGTAAGGTGATAACCAGCTGGAGCGATCACTTGTCCATCCGATGGCTATGGAGATGATCACTGGACTGACCAATAGAAACGCAGCCGTCGTCCACTCTTCACTTCCCCGGCAGCGGCCGCTCCGCCATCGCCTCTTGGACCGGCAGCGTCTCGTCCTGGGCCGCGGCTTCCCCCCGCCACCTCGGGCCGCCCTGGGCAAACGGAGCCGCCTCGTTGGCCTCCTCCTGCACGGGACTCCCGAAGGCATCGTCCTGCCCCGCGCCGTCACCGCCGACGGACGTCTGGCTGACATAGACGACAATGACGTCGCCGCTGAAGTTCATCACCTGCCCGCTGGAGATGAAGGTGGTGTTGTGGCTCCCGGACACCTGACCTGAGCGGGCGGGGGAAATGTGGAAGGGAGGGAAGGTGAGAAATTGAGAACACATTGAGAACTAATTAAAGGCTGAGGAAATGTGACAATGTGCTATTTAGGCATAATATTTGCCTGGCATGTAGATAATTTTTTACCGCATTTGCTTTGAAAAAACTTCAGTCAAATACGCAAGTGTGATACAGTTGGTTTGCAGGGGGCATGAATCAACCTCCCCAACTTCCCTCTCTGGTACAGAACAAGACAAGAACAGTGACACCTTATTTGGAAATGAATAGAAATATGAATTCTATATGGTGTATGGTTGTGCAACACAAGGCCTTCAAATTGTTCCCCTCCTACACACAGGAAGCGCGAGCTTCTCAGATGCATGACATATGTGAAGAGGGTACCAGGTCTTGGCTAACCTCGGATGACAAATGGCCAGTGGGTGTAATGACCATGCGCGGTGACCACAGGGAGGCCACGGCCACAAAATTTGCCGTGTCGCATCCTTTTTTTCGCCAGAGCTGTCCAGAGCTTCTTAGCGTGAGAAACTCAAGACCTCTCAAAACAAAATGTTTGGTTTAGGGTTTGACAGACATGGCCGTAGGAGAAAGTTAAGGAAAAAGGGAAATAAATCACTCTTCAACTCTCTCTAACCTTGACTCCACGTCCGATAGCACGTTTCTCCGACTGGCCGTATCTGTTCACTCCTGCCTCAAAATGAAATCATTTGCACAAAGTTGCACCGGTCTGCCGATGTAAAGGTGACGTTCGCGTATGAATTTGAGCCAACCAGGTGAATTGTGGAATAAACGGTGCTTTTTCTTTCTTCCTGTTTTGCAAGACACCTCTCAACACATCAAGCCTCTGGATCCTATTTTATCCAGCCGCCTGTCTGACTTTCCAGCCGACAAAACAAGCCGACCCTCCGTGACTCACAGCTCATGTTTCATTTATTCACACATACAGCATGCGCGCACACACACACACACACAAACACACACAAACACACACACACACACACACACAATCGCAGTAGATTTAAGCAGGCAAAACAGGCAAACACTTTTACATCCACACACACACACACACACACACACACACACACACACTGACAAGCACACACAAAGTTGCGAAGCCAGACAAAAACTCTCTCTCTCACTCACAGAGAGAGTGTGTGTCTCTGTGCTCCCCATCCGAGAGAGCCTTTTCCCGGAATACCAGTCGGAGAGGTCCAGCTTAAAACTATGACATTTCACCACAACTTTGAAAACAAAGCTGTGTGGAATCTGCTCGGGTTCTTCTTCTGTTTATCCTGTCTTAATACCAAGCGGACTTTTTTTTTTTCTTTTTCTTTGCATGCCCAACAATTCTAGCAATACACTTTCAGACGGGGGTGAATTTGAACTCTAATAGACCCCCCCCCCTCGCCTGTCTAATCTCCAAGAGGACCACAGTTTGGCCCTCAAAATCGTCCTTACTTTCAGTTGTTAGCGTTGTTGAGGAGCCCTTGAACAAAAGGCAGTGAGCTTCTGAAACCGCTCCGACGGAGCCGCCAAACAAATTAAAGCTATGTTGCATAGATGTGAGCTACGTGAGAAATGAATATAAGAGAAATATTTCAGGTGGACCGGTGAAACCTCTGACCCTTGCGTAACCTTTAAATAGCATGAGCGGGAAGTTCGTTTCATCTGCGGCCATTACTGCATGATGGGAAATGGTGTTCAAAACGTGTGATTAAAGCACTCAGTTGTCAGTCCAAAATAGTCTTCACAAGTGTGTGTGTGTGTGTGTGTGTGTGTGTGCGTGTTTTTGTTGGGTGGGCAGGGTTATAAAAAGTATTACTCAAGCTGCACACATCTTGCTTCAATTAAAGCTGTGGTCACTTTGCGCAACCCTGAGGAACTCTGGGTAAACAGGAGCTTTGTAGATGGCATAGTTCACACTGATGCTCCCTCACACTCTCTCACACACACACACACACACACACACACACACACACACACACACACACACACACACACACACACACACACACACACACACACACACACACACACACACACACACACACACACACACACACACACACACACACACACACACACACACACACACACTTAACACTGTATGTTAGCGAGTGGGGTTCTTCTGGCTCGCTGGCTCACCAAACACACACTTTTATTCCTGCTTCCTGTGTGGTCAAAAAAATCAGGGTTCATCTCTCAATACTGGCTTCAATGAAACATATTTCTTCAAAAAAAACAACAAAAAAAAAAACACAACACACAACCAAGCTTCTCATTCTTCTGCTGAAACCAATCCTCTGTTATAAGTTGTGTTCAGCATGTTCACCTAATGAGACCACAGATCGAGCAAAACCACTGTCCTGATAATACTCCCCTTTTAACCATAAGCACCCAATGGCCGAGGCACAAAACATGAATACGTTTCCCAGAGATTTTCTGCTTTGGCAGCGGGTTGAAGGCCTTTGTGAGAACAATACAAGTTCAACCGTGCGACAGCAGAACTTTCCATTATAACCAACAGAAATTTCACTCTGTTATTCTTGGTGGCTAGTCCCACCTACTTTGAGGAAAGGGAACGCGGTGACTGCCCACACAAACACAGAACACAGAATCCACCTGGCAAACACCACTGTGCTCCCTTAGTCTTTGTAATGAGCCATTATCTCCGTTAAGACACGACCGCTGTGCATTCAATTTTCATTGGGAATGCTGATGGGGCTATATGGTCTAGTTATGATGAAAAAAACTAAAGAAATGTCTGACTGTGATTTTGCCAATTGAATACTATGCTCCCGTGATTATGAGATCAGAGTTGGAAAAAAAATATGCCTAATATATTACCAAGATGTAATTTGGAGAGCATAGGTCAGATTGGTAAAACAATGAGGTAAAAGCAAGCAACTTGAAAGCTAAAATTATTAAATAGCTAGTAATCTTGTAATTTTTACAATTCAGCCATTATAATGATGAATTAAAGTTGTAGCATTTCAACATTTTTACTAAGCCTTTTTCCTTTAGCTAGTATCATGAATTTTGTCTTACCAGTATTGAAATTGATTTCATTCTTATCTTTCCTAATGTTTCATTCATATACATTTTTTATTTTTATTTTTACGCCGCACCTACCTGAGGTAAGAGTTGGCTCAGCCAGCTGACTGTGGAGGCTCTCGGGTGAGCACTCCAGTTCCGACTCCCCGGACGAGAGCTTGTCTCCTCTGCTGTCCTCCCAGGAAAGTCCCTGTCCTCGCTCGGGGCCAGAGGCCTCGGGGGGCTTGTCCAGGTAGAGATCGCTAACAGACGCCGACGTCATCAGGGGACTGACGGAGGTCATCGCCGAGGTCGAACTGTTCTCTGACGAGGCGGAGTCTGTGTTTGCCGGCCCGTATAAATCCCCCTGTTTCACCAGTGACCTGTCAGTCACGTAAGGTGTGAGCTGCGGTGACACCAGGGCCTGGGACAAAGGCAGGCAGAGTTCGTGGAGATGACTGGATGGAGGGACCACAGAGGAGGAGAGAATGATTGGGGGAGAAAGAGAGACAAGAGATGTGGCACCCGTTTCACTCTTGCACAAAACCATCTTTTCTCCCCCGTCGTCCGCCCGTACACTCTCACTCCTCTCTTCCTTCCCACCCTCATCTCCATCCCTCTCTCCGTCCAGCCCTCCACACGAGCAGGTTCCCGGAGTGCCGGGGCTGACGGCCTGGCTGCAGTCCTCGTTCTCCCCCACTTCCAGTGGCTCGCGAATGGGAACGACGCACACGCAGGAACCCGCCAAAAGGGGGGACGCGCTCGCGACCTCCTCTTCCTCCGACACCTCCTCTGGCTCCCCGGATCCTAAGCTCGGATCCTCCGTCACCGTCTTCCCGTTGGTCACCTCGTTCTCCGTCATTTCCCCCGTGAGTGGCATGGGGACCTTGACCTCGGGGACAGAGGTGAGGAATGTGCAAGGGGACTCGTCTGTTGGGTCGAGCGGGGGCTTGCAGATGAGTTTGTTCATCTCACACTTGGGACCTCCGCTCTGGTAAAGGGGGGACGAGGTCTCCTAGGACAAAAGAAACAAAGAGAGGAGATGTGTAAATTGATAATGGTTATTTTCTGCATGAATCCGGAGAAATATAATTTCCCAAATGCTATGCACACAGGGCAGTAAGAGTGGGCGATTTAATCAAATATTTCACCAACTATCAAGTGTGTGGATACGACTGCCTGCAATAAATTTGCTGAAATTTTGAACTGAAATTCCGCTTTACCTGCTGTATCCTAGTCCTCTTCAGATTCTGAACACAGGATCGAAGATTGACTAGAGAAAGAGACAACACATTGTACCTTAAGAAGCATTGAAAAATATAAATATAGCAGGTCAAATCTCAAGTATCCATTTTTTTATGCACTACAATGTTTTCCTAATGTGATTACACAAACAGTTTACACTTCGCAAAACACAATTTGCGTACTTCAATGCATGTCCGATTCAAATGAATCTTTACGAGACGCATAGAGGTTTTTACCACGATAACGAACAATAATAAAAAGGTCTGTCTATTGGAGGACTTCCAGGATTAATACGGGGCTGCAACGTACCAGAGAGTAATTTCAGTTTGTCCTTGTAGCAGAAGAGGAGCAGGATGAGGAGACACAGGACGGTGATGACCGACAGAACTGAAACTATGACCCAGGAGGGCGCGGCGCCTGCAAGAAAGACACGTTCAGAGCTCACGTCGTTTTTACACATTGAGAAGCAGGGCTACTCTATTTCCCTGCTTTTACTGCAGATGTTCAATATGGATTGAATTGCGTTTGCTTGGTGACAGTGTGCATTGAATGCGTCTCACCAGATACAGGTGGTCCACACACTGCGTCGGCCTGAGGTTTGCCCGGATGTGTCTCAGTCCTGCCCTCAGCCTTACAACTGAGAGGGAAGAGGACAAAATGAAGTCAATTATTTTTTAAACAACACACAGTGAAGAAGAAAGCCTACATGCGTTATTTATTCGGGTTTTTTTCTCCATTCCTTTATTTCCCCCCAAATACACCGCCAACCTGCCAACCTCTACCACTGGTCAGACCTGGGATGGGGAGTAGAGAGAGAGAGAGAGAGAGAGAGAGAGAGAGAGAGAGAAATGGAAAAAATACTATATTTTCTCTCTTCTCTCTCAGTCAATCATCATCATCAGCACAGATCCGGCCAGAAGAGGAAGCTGGTGTCTGTCTGGCTTGTGGTGAGGTGATCTACCCAGTTGCAATTTTCCCTTCAAAAGATCCCAAGATAAACAGTGTGTGTGTGTGTGTGTGTGTGCGTGTGCGTGTGTGTGTGTGTGTGTGTGCGTGTGTGCGTGTGTGCGTGTGTGCGTGTCCACACTTACTTAGTCCACTGTATGCATTGTTCGCCGTTGTTGTCGGCAGAGAAGAAACCTCTCTTGCATGCGACGCAGACCTTCCTTCCATTAGTCGACTCTGAAAATGAACAGCATATGTTGCATTACTTCTCCGGCTGACGGCCCCTTTGCAGTCGCTTTGCTCTGTGATTTTCCTCACCAGGATCCACCTCGAGTCCGTATCCGGCACTGCAGCTGGGTATCCTCTCACAGAACTCGCAGTTGATGGGGTAGCACTGCAGGTGAGGGAGGCAGCGACACGGCTCCTCGGCCACGGGGTTTTCAGGCCTCTCCATGAAACCCTTGACTGGGGGGGGGCGGGGGGTTTAAAACACAGTAAGGTCAAAACCTTTGAAAGGGATATTGCATCTCAAACCCCACTCCACATGCTGAATCTGCATCTGTGTTGCTGCGTGTGTGCGTGTGCGTGTGTGTGTGTGTGTGTGTATAGTTTGGAATTAGAGATAATTCTGATTATGATGCAATTTAATTTTCACATTTCTAGTTTTCCTTTCCCTTTTTACTGCAACATTTTCTTTGATGATCAGAGCATTTTTGAATAAAAAAAGATTCTCCCAATCCAGTACAAAGATCTGAAAATAAACACTTTCATTTTAAATTTGGTTGAGAGTGCTGCCTGAACCTGAGACTGAAAGTACTGTAATTGCAGGTCAACAAAATACTAGTAAACAATATTCTCGCTTTCAAACATTTGCATTTTCAAGGGCAGGATTTCAACCCTTGTTCAAGTTGTTGGTACTGACTTGGGTCACAAAACTTCTGCTGCAGACAGCGCTTCTCCTCCGTCCAGCCGGGTTGGTATTCGCCACGATTACACTTAATGCATTTTGTCTGGTGGGAATCATTGCAGTCAGCAAGCACACGGAAGCCTGACAGGGAATAAAAGTGAGAGAGAGAGACAGAGAGGAAAATATATACATAAATCACAGTGACCACTAAATGACAGAAAGGAAAAGGAGATTGATGCAATTAGAGCCCCTTCAAAGTAGCGAGCACTTCTAGTGGCTCTATGTAAATTGTCTGTGAGTGTGTGTGTGTGTTTGTGTGTGTGTGTGTGTGTGTGTGTGTGTGT
Source organism: Scophthalmus maximus (assembly GCF_022379125.1). Lineage (NCBI taxonomy): Eukaryota > Metazoa > Chordata > Actinopteri > Pleuronectiformes > Scophthalmidae > Scophthalmus > Scophthalmus maximus. The sequence goes on from NC_061535.1 coordinate 5,608,107, forward strand.
GTGTGTGTGTCCTTACCTGGCCCACACTTCTTGCAGCATCTTGGTGTTTTTAAGTAATGATTTTCATCACACGGGAGAGCTTTGGACACCATCATCTAAAAAAAGAAAACAACAACAAAACATAGTTTTCTGATCATTTCTTCAGCTTTTCACATTATTCCAAAGGTTAACACGTTAAATCACGCTTTGCTTGATCAAAAACATACATTTTCCATCTCCCCCGACGTTATGCCACGCTTTACAGAGGGCATCTGTCTCCTCCTCTGCTCCCTCTCCCAAATCCACACGGGATATTTTGAGATGGCGGCGGCGAGCAATGAGAGGAAGAGAATGCTTATTTTCCAAGACATGCCCGGGAATTCTTTCCGAGCTCAACGGAGCACCTGACCACAGCACCATGCGGCCTCCAAACCAGCCAACCCAAACCCCTGCGGTGCCCAATTACACGAGGAGAACCGACTGGAATTAAGCGCAATCAAGTCAGACTGGTTTGGAATTAATACACTAATACTCGGCCCGCAGATGTTCTCCTCTTGCTCATTATTTTTGCTATTTACATGTAATGATAAATAAGGAGAATAAAAGCTGGCACCTGTGACACTAAACGATGAGTTTATTCTTACAGAGGTCAGTGTTCTGTTGCATCTTGCGATACTGCAATAAACAACACCATTAAGTCTACCGCTGTGATTCAACGGTCTAATCTACGGTTTGGTGTGGAGAAACATCTGGGAGCTCTAGTAAACAAAGGCCACAAAGGTAAGCCAGTTGCACGCACACGCACACACGCGCGCACACACACACACACACACACACACACACACACACACACACACACACACACACACACACACACACACACACACACACACACACACACACACACACACACACACACACACACACACACACACACACACACACACACACACACACACACACACACACACACACACCAGCCAGCCAGCCGCACCGCATTGCTGAATTAGAGAATCTGGCTGTTATGACAGAAACCACGCCAAAGCCACAGTGTCTATATAAATGTAGAAAAACACAACCTATAGGGCCAGGCTGCACTCTGTCCTCAGACCTACCTCTTTTCTTTTTTACTCACAGTCAGCACTTGTCAAAGTTTGTTTTTTTTCCCATGAAATGATATTCTGTACCGTTTCAGTCCTACAGTCATTTGTACAGTAAAGATATTTGCTGGTACCGCAGCGACATTCACAAGAAATGAAATTGCCAGCCTGCCATCATACTGAGTGTCTCCGGCTCTCTCTCTTCTTTTATTTCCCCATGGCGCATCGGTGTGTCCGTAACTTCCGACAGCTTCCTAAGGATACACGCTGTTAGCTGGTATTAAAACTCTGATCGGGTTTCCTGGTATCATAACAAGCCTTCACGTCCTGCAAGTAATGTAATCTTGGAGATCATGTTCGTGCGTTGCTACGCACTGTTGAAAATGATTTGGTAATTCTTTTTTTCTGACACCAAAATGCAGTGGATCACTTGTTTTTGTACAGAGCTCTCCTTTGGTTTACCCTGATTCTTGCAACAATGAGATACGTATTGCATTGGAATCATTTTTTGCGTTTAATCAAATAGAAAATGGAAGGGTATAGAATAATATAAATTTTAATAAAAATACATTTTGGGTTTTAAATCTGACATTGCCCATCACAGCCTCCCCTTGTCTCCCTGCCTCTCGTTCTCACACCTCCACAGTAAAGTCTGTTTAGTCTCAATGTCCGTCTGCCCCGGGGGCCGCAGGCCAAAGAAAAAACAGCACATGCACGAAACACTGGCGGGCGTTTTAATTACAACCACTCAGCCTTCTCGCACATCGGCCGTGTCTTTGTTTTCTAATCTTAGCAGAGGAATAATGACGCACAGC
>NC_061535.1:5612500-5735000 GCF_022379125.1 Scophthalmus maximus
TTGTATCCATGCCTGCCTATATGGCACCGACACAGTCCTGACACAAAAGCGATGCTTTGTATGATGCATGTATCTGTGTGGTGAAACAATACAATCAAAATCTTGCAGTCCTGACCTGTAGGGAATGGAACCAGTGACTAACTCTGAAGGGTCGTCACTGGTCCCTGCCCCTCACTTTGAAAACCTCTCCTCTGGTGGAGCCTATAGCGCACCTCATCACCTCATTCGACCTCTGAGCAGCAAATCATCTCATGTGTTGACACCTTTACACCGCATCTGCATGTTGCCATTCATTCAGAAAGATAGACAGCCCCTGCAAAGAAGCATGTACATGAGACACAGCAACGTGTGCTGCTGTGTCAGCTGTTTTGATGCTAAATACACTGCCTATACTTTTGATCATAGGGGAGTGAAAACCCATTTCATTCGCAGCGGTGTTTATTTACCTGCGCGTAAAAGGCGACGAGAGCGCACGTTATCCAGCCTCGGAATATCCAACTTGTAGAAAAGATCAGTCTCATCCTTGCTGGGTAATGAGGATTCCTTCCTTCCTTCCTTCTGAGGGGGAACTTTTCTTTCTCAGCCGAGAGGACGGACTCTCAACACACCGAGACTCAGATTTCTTCTTGACGGACTCCCCTCAAAGTGAATCACTTCTTCTTGCGCGCAAAAAGAATTTGGCGGTGCGTCCGCAGCGTCTCGTGGGGCATTCTTGCGCCTTCATTCCCTGGTTTTAGGCAGCTACAGTGTCCCACCTCCCCTCTGCTCTCATCCCCCTTCTGCTTTTCACCCACGCTTTGTGCCGAGAAGGCGATGCATGCAACAGCTTGTAAAAGCCGAGTGAGTGACTGAGGGAGGGTGGGAACTCCTCCCACCACGTCGCCACATGTAGCCTATAGGAAAGAAGTTCACCCCTCTGGCTTTATGCTTTAATCAAGCTTTAATTAATGAATGGAGTGTGAAGTGTGTGTGTGTGTGTGTGTGTGTGTGTTTGTTGCAGGTTGTTGACATTCTCATTGTGACATACTCCCTTCGTACACTAGAATTAGAAAAAGTTGATTCAATAGCTGCCTACACAGTTTTATTTTGAAAGAGTTGGTCAGGTGAAACTGTCATGATGTCATGACCTCACACCAGAGATGAACTCAGATGTGACCTCACACACACCAGATCTCTGTCAAAGATCTCACCTCTGTGCGTGAGCCATTCCTCTCCTGGAAACGATTGGGCTGGTCTCAGAACAGTTCATGGAGCTTGGTGGGTCCTGGAGCTGTTCTACAGTGTATTTCCCTCTGAATTTGCATCGCAGGTCAGACCCCGCCTTTACCTTGGCAAGCCCAGAGAGGACAGATTTAAGAGGGTGGAGAAGATGTTCTCTTCAAGGTGACAGTTATGCAAATATTAAATTGCATGGGTGGGCCCTAAAGGGATAAAACATGAAGGTTAGTCAGCACAAGCGAGGAGAGGTTGAATGTGAGGGGGGGGGGCAATCTTCCTTTTTTGTTTCAAAGAAGAAGGAAAAGGAAGAGAGTATTTATTCAAATATGATATCTGTTAATGTGCAATGTGACAGTTGCACAGTTTCTGAATTTGTGAGATTATACACACACAGGCTACCCTGTATGTGTATCAATAACAGTGAATGACTCAAAAAAGCAACTGATCATCTGATAATTTAACACAACTGGTTGTAAGTGGAGGCTTAAAGGAAACTTGATCAGAGTTTAACAGCAGAGAAAGTGGAAGAGTAATGGCAGTTTTCAGCTGAGCCAGTGAAGGTAACAGACCCTGTCCGTCCTCTCCCCTTCTTTTTTCTATTTCCTTCTTCTAAACATGCTGAGAGAAGCTATTCTGTGGTGGTGGTGGTGGTGGTGGTGGGGGGGGGGGGGGGGGGGGCGGCTCTGCAGCTTGCACAGTAGCAATTAAGAGCCAGATGTGACTGTTTTAGCAATAAGAAACCTCCGCTCGACTCTGAACGCGCCCCGAGCATTCACACTGAGGTCATTCCCTAACAGCAAAAATTAAACCGGCTGCACAGGGGAGTCCACGTGAAGCCCCGCTTCAAACGAAGTCCCACTGTAGCTTATTTGTGATGTATGAGGACGTGGATCCAACCCAGGCGGACGCCACGCCGGTTTACAAGCGCCAGAACGACCTGGCTCCGAGCACAGACTGTGTGTAGCTGTGCAAGTATGTGGATCGTGTTGCTTAGCATCACTTACAACAAGGCAAAGTTCATGAAGTGGGCAAATGCACACACACACACACACACACACACACACACACATGCACGCTATAATCCGCAGAATGGCTCACATTAATGCAGCACACTCATTACTTGTTTCCGTAGAAGAAAGCAGCCGCAAGCCCGTTTTGGTGCAAAGGATTTTGGAGGAAGCTTCCAAGGGTTAGGCGAGGTCTCCCTAGAACGCACGGTGCAGAAAAACATGCACGTGGCCCTCACATCCACGAAGAACTCGATGCAATAATAACATTTAAAAGCCCGGCCACCGTATTCCGGTGGTTTGAAGGCCGGGATCTGCGTTGCTTCTGCTTGCTTTGGAAACAGATGTGATCAGTGAGTCACCTAAAGTCGCCGATGTGAGTAAGAGCTGCCGGCTGCTGCCATTTCCACACACACACACACACACACACACACACACACACACACACACACACACACACACACACAAAATGCCAGGAGAGTTTTTATGAACACGCACACATGCACACATCACAGCAACGCCGTTTCACATGTATAGGTATACACACAGGGCCGGAGCCCGGTTCCTCGAGGCCCTTAGGGGGAACCACAATTCAGTTCGGCAAAGCCATGACATCGCCCGCTTTCAAAGTGAACGAGAAGCATCTCCGTTGAAGCCTCCAACGCGTACAGTACGTGCGAGTCCCCTGTAAGCTTGAGGGGACCTGGGGACTATTTTTGTCAGCTCATGCGTTAGACACGGAGGGGCCTGGTGGTCAACTTCACCTCTCGGGCCAAGCGCTCTGTCTGAGGCTTGGAGGCCTCGGGGCACTGTCCCCACTGGCCCGGTCCATAATCCAGCCTTGGGTACACACACACACATTTGCGTGGCCCCACGCACCCAATGCTGCAAAATTAAGTGAGGGTCTTGGCAAGGAGAGAGTTGTTTTGGCACACAAAGAGCCGCATTCTGAATGCAAAATACACACATCGGGGATCTGATTGCTGTGTCACGGCATTCAGCTCCGCCCGACGCCAATCAACTATTTGTCCACCTGGTGAGTTATCAGTTGAGGATGGTTGAATATTAGCCTGAATATGCAAATACTGTTCTTTACCATGTGGGTGTTGGCCAACTCCTGCAATGTTCAACCGTGTAATGAGCGCGGCGCCACAGGTCCAACCCTGACCCCTTTCAACACGAATCACGAGCTCCATTGAGGTCAATCAAGACAATTTCCAACAAAAGAAAGAAACTGTTATTGTCAAATTGCGACCACATATTGTGTTACTTTTACTTATTGTGTCTCGTCACTACGCGATGGAAGGTCGCCTTGAAGAGAGGTGCACACCTCTTTGACTGAAATCAATCGCCTTCTTTGGAAGATTGAGGCCAAAGGTGACGTGAGGGATAAAAAGACTGGATCGAGAGATAGTGTAATCTTGACGGCAGTTCAATGATTTTATTTCTGTACCTATTCGGTTGTCGGGAATGTCCCATGAGATGGACTTTGGTTTGTTGCACTAGACAATAGAACACATCAAAGGGTCGGATGTGAGGAGGCAGCGCGAGTGAGTGTGTCCGTGAAGTTTGCTTTGTTTTAGTGCCTTCAGCACCTGTCGACACTTCAAACCATATAACTCTGAATTCGACGTGTTGTTATCACACCCCACGCAGACGTTCAAATGAAGCTCCCAGAAACACATCTGAAATACACAACTGACCTCCATCTTTTATTACATCATGACACCAATTTCAAATATACATAGTGAGGACCATCCTCTCCAGTTCAGTGTATGATACAGTTATTTACCATTTTTTCTCTTAGAGCATATCCAAAAAGAAGAAGAAGAACAACAACAACAAAAAGAAAACAGAACCAAATACCCACATTAGGAAAAAAAAAAAAAAAAAAAGTACAATTATCAGAGAGACTGCAACACACAGAGACTGAATGCTACAGACAGAGAGGGAATAATTATGATCAGTGTTCTCTTCAAGTTCTCATTGTCATAACAGATAAACAAAAAAAGTACATGATCAGTAGTGATATTGTTCATCATGTATAAGCCTCTGAATTAAAACAAATATACATATATCTGTATGTATATGTATATATATACACATACATATAATAAAGAACAAAATTGTAAATTGAAGTGCAAATTTCTTTGGAAGTTGGAATAAAGTATGTTTTTTTCTTCATTAAGACATAAATAAGTTATAAAATAGAAGCTATCAAAACAGGAAAACAAAAAACAAAAGAGACGGACTTTGAAGAAATAAAGGCAAGACTTTTTTTTTTATAGCTTCAAGTAGGCGTTACATCAGAGCCGTACAGAAAGACTGTGCAAGGCGTTCTCAGCAGACTCGGGAGCCATTTTGTGGTTCAATCCTTCAGTATGATTTTCACTCACAAATGCAAAGGCGATGCAGCCGTTCGAAACAACCCTTCAACGTGAAATCTAGCAGGCCTTTGCCGTCTTGTTTCCCGACGACGAGAGGAACTGGACGGGAAAGTAAAAATTTGATTCGGTGATACTTCCGTGTCCGAGAAACGAGTCCCTCGTCATCATCTTTTTCTCTCCCCCCTCTCTCTCTTCTTTTTCTGAAATGTTCAATGTAAACAACACTGATTCGGAAAAAAAAGCAGATCTGTGGTCTCTGACAATCCTTTAGTCGTGATTAAGATTCAAGGAGAGCATAAATGAGCGGGGGGGGGGGGGGGGGGGGGGGGGGGCGGACGGACTTCAGCCTTTCACAGCAAACAAAAACAAAAAACCAACAACTGCCGTTAACCTTTAAATAGCAGGTCGACCTACTGTGCCGAAGATTTTGAAACAACACAACTTCTTCCGCAAACCTTCGTTTCTTGAAACCGAATGAACAACACACTCGACCTTCTGGTTCTTCTCCTCAAGTCTTTTGTCCAGTAAAGTGAAATGCTCCCAGCGACAGCAGGGGGTCCGTCAGTTACTGTAAGTGTGTCGGTCGGTCGGCCTCGCGATCACTTCTTTCTCTGGAAGACATTGGCCAGCATGGCCCCAGAAGTGGTGAGCTGACCCATCTTGCTTAGGAACTTGGTCTTGGCATCCTCACCCACCAAACTGGAGGCGATGGACATGGAACTATGAAGAAGAAGAAGGAAAAATAAATGTTGAATAGGCCAATAGGTTAATTTCTACTTAATCAATATGGACTTTTCAGGCAAACTGAATCACAATAGTACAGGGAAAAGAAAAGGGACAAATGCCCACTATCTGTTGACGAGCTTAGATAATCAGTTTCTCCGTTACAGGGTAAAAAGACTGTTTGCCAACCGAGCCCCTCTTGATTTTTTACACTCCAACGGCTCTGTGAGTTCCTCTTTTGAATTAGCTGGAGTTCAGACGGATACAGGAGGAGCAGTTACGGAGCTCTGCCCAGTGGCCTCGTTGCTCAACAGGAGGACAGACATCAGATTTTGAAACATCAACTTTAAGCCATTTAAATTGTGTGAGTTGAGACACAGTTGACTGGTGAACACCATTACACGGCTTCTCAATAAACCGCAGTAGGAGATAGCCACTCGGACGTCTGTGACCGAAAAGTGGCATGAAGGCCTTATGTTCCTGCAGACTGTATTTGTCCTTTCTGTGTTTGGGAAATACCATTATTTTGGCAGGCAACCAAAAAAATGTCAAATATCTTTCTGAAGACACGTGCATAATTAAACTTAGACATAAGTACACTTAAATTACAAGTGCTCATACCACTTTTATGTCAAAAGGTCTTTGCGACAACATGTTCACTAAGCTGTGTCTGTCAGGTTTCCATTATATGTCGAAGCAGGAAGTACAGTAAATAATAAATCAAACATGACCTAAGGAATTTGCCAACCTACATTCTTCATAACTTCTTAAAAGACACATGGTGTGAAAATGAAGATCCAAGTTATCAGTCAGAGCGAGAGAAATCAAAGACGGCATGAATCAAAAGAGGAACAAAAATCTCTCTGCACAAAAACTCAGAGAGGTTTGGGAGGACACACCCAAAGCTGAGCACACACACATGCATATATGTACCCACTTCTTACGTCCATACACACACGCACACTCATACACACACGCACACTTCTCCCTTTAATGAGCCCCGAACACATGTTAACAAGATGGGAGAACTTTTTTTTTTAGAGACACCCACAGTATGGCTTGTGTCCCAGCTCTCTAAGCTTCATCAAAAAAAAAAACTCCCCCCGCCCCCCCTCTCTCTGTGTGTGAAGATACCAACATAACAAGTGTGGTTCCAACACTTCTGTGCTCTCCTCTGCCCTGGGGGAATGAACCCACAACACGGCCCAAGTTCCAACACATTTAGTTTAGTGAACCCTTCTTTTTGAAGTAGGACTAATTCAAAGTACCTCTTAAAAGTCATCAGTCGTTACACTCGCACTGCTAATCACATTTCGAAGAAGTGACTGTGTGAATGGGACAGTCCGTTTGGTCTCACCCTTGTGCGTCCGCCATCCCTCGGTTTTCCACCTTGATTTCACACTCCTTGATCATGGAGCTCAGGATCACCTGTGGAGACAAAAAAAAGTATTCAGGACATTTTGCATTCACCACTGGAAGCGGAGTCTTGACTGATAAGAACCAATCAGGAAGCGAATGGGGCCCTGGTGTTTTCAAACTACAATGGGGCGAGCAGTGTTTCCAAACATCTCCGTTTTAGGCGTAGTAACGTGGACGTAGCCCTGAGCCCGAATTTCACTTTGAAAAAGGTATGGAAATCTCACGGTTTACTGAAAGACATGGTCATCTATATAACAACAGCTGTAAACTTTTAACTGCTTTTAACCAATGGAGTGGTACAAAACAGGATGTGTGTGTGTGTGTGTGTGTTTGTGTCGAATCCTGTCTAGACAAAAAAAAAAAAAAACCCTGTATGTGTTTGTACGTTTGAAAGTTCCAGTTTGGAAAATAACTCCTGTCTCTGAGTGAAGTGCGTAGACTTAACAGACAGAGAGTGCATGTGCAGAGAGGAAAAGAGTCAGCTGACTGTTAGTCACCTTGGTAAACTGCTCACATGAAATGCATCGCGTGAGATTCTGCGACACAAATAAATATGGCAGAGGTGTGTGTGTGTGTGTGTGTGTGTGTGTCTGAGAATAAAGGTGAAGAGTCCGACTGTCTTCATCAATATGCCAGATCCCCTGGGAGTTCGAGACGGAAAGAAAAGGCAGACAGTCTGACCAATCAGTGTGTTGAGTGCTGTACTTGTGTTTATGTGTTAGGGTTAATGTGTGTATGTGCGGGCGTGAATGCGTGTCTGTGTGTGTCTCCTGACCTCGTGCTCAGGAGAGAGTTGCTCCATGTCGGCGCGGAGACACCTGAGGCCAGGCAGGAAGTGGTTGGTCATGACCTCCTCGGAAATGACTGCACAGGAAGTTAAGGTGCAGAATTCGGGACAGCAAATAAGTGTGACTTCTTAATAATATGGGCCGTCATGCAGGTTCAGGCTCATCCCACTGAAATGTGGGAATGAAAATGATGAAAAAAAAGACAGCAAAACCAACCTACCTATACATTTTAACTAAACTCTTTTTTTTTCAAAAAGAATTTTTTTAAAAACAAAACTCAAGTAAATTGTACTAACCCTGTGTTATTCCCAGAGAAGAGAAATAATTCCTTATACCCCGGCTCTCTTGTTTTTATATATATATATATACATACACACACACACACACACACACACACATATATAAACCAGATGAGTGAAATTCACTTCAGAGTAATCAGAGTAACCAAAAATATATTAGAAAAAAAAAAAAAAAGTAACCTGTCAGTGATTAAAATAACTGATTTTCAAATATTTTCTTTGGAGGTGAGAGGTCTTTAATGCTACTGCATGTGCTCTGCAACCTATCAGAGCCAATGGAGCTATGACGGGACACGGAGCGGAAAAAAAAAATCTATATTTTTAGATATGGGAGTGTACAATGTCAGAGCTTGTCACACTGATTACAAGAAGAAGAAAAGAAAAAAGCGAGGAGTGTAGAGGGAGGTACAACCTCTGAGGTTAGGGCTATACCTCCTGGACACTGCCACACTGTAAAATAACAGCCTGACAAAGATCCACAGGAATGAACCCCAGAGACCAGCTGTCTTCTTTGCATGCGTGTGTGTGTGTGTTTGTGTGTGCGTGTGTGTGTGTGTAGGAAGTGGGTGGGTGGGTGGGTGGGTGGGGTCGGCAGGGGAGAGAGAGAGTAAAGAGAGGAAAGAGTGTGAGAGTTAAGAGAAATGGTAAAGAGCAGGAGGAATCCCAGAACAAGGGCCGAGAAGGATGACAGAGCTGGGAACTGTTACCAAGGACTGAAGTAGATGTTTCAGTCCTGTCCTCCTCTCACGCTCGTTCTCCCACTCTCATCCTTTCCTTTCCTTTGCTTAAGCAAGCCTGTAATTACCTCTAGCCCCAAAATGGAGGGAGATTATTTTTCCCCTTTCTCCTCCTGCCAAATGACAGGCGAACTCTGCCAACGCACACACACTGCACCGCACTCTCAAAACACCGGGGCCACGCCGATTCCTTTACCGCGGCAAAGTTGCACGTTCCGGACAATGTCTGACCGGTCGCAGCTCGGATTTGACCGGTTATACTAACGGCCTTCTCTCACTGACTCACTGTTCTCGACAGCCAACGCTGAACGTGAGCCAACACCGACACGGACTTCTAGTAAATCCTGAATACATACAGTGCAGTAGTTATAAAAAGTATGAGAAAGCGGACCTCAGAGAATGTAGACCACACATTTTTCCATTTAGGTTATCCAACAGCTTCAAGTATCAGTACAGTGATATGGTCCTTTGGTAAAAAAAAAGTGAATCTGAGATGACCAGTATTTAGAAGGATACAGCAGCAGGAGAGGGCACTGTAGGCCTCGAACAGCTGGGTGGCAATGTCAATCCTCTTGGTCTCCGTCGCCTGGCTGTTGTTAGCCAGCGCCAGCTTGTGAAGATGTGGCAGCACGACTAGAGGGGGAAAAAAAAGGAAAAAGAAAAAGGTCTGTGCACATGAAGGCAACATGAGAGGGAGAGCAATAGGATATAAAATGATGTAGACCTGGTGCAATAAGTGGTAACGTTTTCATCTTTTACATACAGTCATCTCTGAAGCGTGGCTCGGCATTGGGTCCGACTCTTCCGAACGTCCTGATGATCTCCATGTGCAGCGAGTGCTGATCTTGGTACTGAGGGTCCTCCAGGAAGGACGCCAACTGCATTTTGACGCGCTCCAGCAGCTAAACGCGTGTAAACAGAGAGCAGCGGGAATGTTTGTGCGTTTTCTTCAAATTTGGGGAAGTTACCGATTTAAAGTGGCGGCTTGAAGATTCGTCGTTTCCTACCTCTTTTTGTGTGACAGTCTCCATGATGGTGCCAAAGGCAGGAATAGTGGATATCCTCACCGAGCTGAAAAAAAAAATCAGCAGGAGAGCGAGACAGTTGTGTTTTTAACCATTCACAGTCACAGTACCGGTCTTTCAGGTTATTTAAATAGTCAGAATGAGTCAAATATTATGTGCAAATATTTAAAAGATGTTTCTTAAAATGTTTGAATTGCCAGATTGTTGGGTTTTAACCACATTAACTCAGGAGGCCCAAGGTAATGTCATTAACACGGAGGCACCAATGCTCTTTTTTTTTTTTTTTTTACAATGGCACACCTGTGGTTCACACTAAAAACAAACCCTCGGATGATGTCACTAATGGCATCATCAAATGTCACCCTCCAGGTTGTTAAAAAGATAACAATGCCGGAGATAAAGGGGACACAGCTAATCGATCAATTCCCAAATCTGTCTGTAAAACACAAAAACATAATATTGCTTCATAAAAAAAAAGTGCGACAATAATCAATGGTTAGAATGAACTGCAATAAGCAAAGTTAATGGTGTGTTGGTATGGTGATATTAGATAATCATTCCAGTGTCAGTAGGATCAGGGTTAGGGTTAAAAGATACACATGGACCATCTTGAGATTACTGGAGTTAAAAACCCAAAATGTCATTATGTCTCTAAGAATTAATTTTAGTCCCTAATATCTTAACGGTTACAGAAAAATAAATAGATATATTTTAAATAAACATGAAGGTCAGGGAAAAGTGTGTACCCATCAACATGTGTATTTCAATACAGAAAGTGATGAGATGAAAAGGGCTGCATTCCAACATTGTCACAACTAATTCCATTTTTTTGTCGAATCACAAACACAGAGGATGCTGGCAGCTAAAAGAGGGGTTTTCTTTGAATTCCTAGGATTACTTTTTAAAAACATGGCTAAGGTCCCCTGTTCATGCTGCAATGAAAAGGACAAATGTGTCGCACAGGATTGAACGAGGGGAGATTTAAGTATTCACTCTATTCATAAGACACAGTGGCTCCAGATCTGACGACGGGATACAGGAAGAGACGCAATTACGTCTTCAAGCTCATACTTCATCTTCCAGTGACATTTTTTTTTGTGGTTAAAGAAGCTGCCACATCATCTAAATTTCGCAATGTACTGTAGGTTTCGGTGGCACATGGTCACAAGGTTTTTTTTTTTCTTTCTTAGTGCCCCGTTCCAAGCTCAGCGAGACAGAGTCGCCTGCTCGACACTGTCAGGATGCAGCCCACCACAGAATGACAATGTTGACAGGAGAGGTTTTCTTGTGTAGATTTGACTCACAATTCAGGCCCACTGCACAGAGTTATAAGGGCCGGAGCCGCCCGGCGATCTACTAATGCTTCACTCATGCCTCGGAGAACCAACTGCAAACCCACCACACAGCAGGATGAGAGAGAGGGAGAGGCAGGGTGGGAGGAGATAGAGACAGGAGGAGGAGGAAGGGAGGGAAATAGCTTGGGAGGCAGGAGAGAGGGGAAAGACGGAGGTAAAAGGCAGAAAAGGATGATAGAGGAAGAAACACAGACAAATAGAGAGACAGGAAAACCAACCACTAGCTGACGGGTCGGTCAGGAGGAGGGGCCCTGCCTCAACGGAGTGGGGTGTGGAGGAAGAGGAGGAGGAGGGACTGGTCACAGAGGAGCATGCTGGGATTGCGCTATTGTCGCATGCCGGCAATGTGCCACACGCATCAATCTGGCTGGGGATTGATGCGTGCGTTGCAGACTGATGAGACGACGAGAGCTGGCATGGATTAGTGTTGCAGATCGATGAGGCTGACGTGCAGTGTTAGTGTTAACAGTGATTATGCTGATGAACCAACCCATGGCACCACACAGCCTGAACCTAAACAGGAGCAATCCCAAACTACTAAAATCTATAAAAGAAAAAAAAAAAAACTCTCAGGGGAAAATTGATTGATGACAATATTGTATGTTTGAAGATTGTTTTGTGCTGGATTTGCTCCTGGCAGGTGGAGACTTGTTTTTCAGTGTGATGGTTCTCAGGCGGCAGAGAGAGAAGGGGGGAGAGAGAGACGCGGCGCGGTTTGTTGTTGTTGTTGTTGTTCCACTTACATTTCAGGGTCGGAGGACAGTGTGATGAGAGCCGGCACCACTCTCTGAGCTACCAGCGTCTCATTCACCCCCTTCACCAGCAGCTGATCGGATTGGACAGAGCCAGCCGTGATGTCACAGAGGTGGGCGGGGCATTGGGACAAGAGCGAGCAACACCGCCGAAAAAAAAAAAGCAAAACAGAAAGGGGAGGGAAAAGAAAAAAAAAACCACAAAAAGATAGGAAGAAAGTGATATACAATGACAAGAACCATAGCTGCAAGGCACGGAACGGCACTGCATGTTTCAAGCAAGTGTGTGTACACACACACGCACACACACACACTCACAAACACACACACACGCGGGTATGCAAACTGCACAAATACCTTTACAGTATGGTGAGCATAAAGCTGTTGGCCCTTTCCACAGACTCCAGGTCAGATGATTATTTCATTCACTTGAACTAATCTTATCTGGGATCTGTGGAAGAGGTCCACCCTCCCACCCACAGTTTGGACGATGGTGTACGGCTATACACTATGGAATGGTGACAGTGAAGTGTGTTGGGAGAGGGCAAGTACTTCACAAAACACAGGGGGGGGGACATGAATACAGCCAACCGCTCCTCCTTCCCCAGGTTTAGATCAATGTGGGCCCCATTCTACTGCTCTGCCTGAGATCCTCATCCCAACAATTGACCTTTAAGTGTGCACGGGTCTCAAAGGACACGGAGATGTGATGTTTCCAGTGGCCTAGGCCAGGACTTTTACCTTGGGAACGGGGCCTAAAAACGGATACAATCGGTGGAATGAAATCTTAAGGAAGAAAGCAGGGAAATTGCCATCTCCCCTTAAAAATAATAGTGGGATTATATTTCCACAGGACCTGAAAAAAAGAATAAACCTCCCAAGAAAACATTTCTGATTAAATCACATTTTCCAACAACACTGGAAAGGAACTGGCCTTGGACTCTCTTTGACGAGACTTTCAGGTTGCTGACTTGACCCTTTCTCTGACACGTAGCAGATATTTATGTAGTCACTTCTGAGACCGGTGCACAGTGAAAGGTCTAATGTAGAGGGACTGGGCATACGGCTGGAACCAGGCCGCTGATAAGCTGCAGGATTCTAGTAGCTAAATGCCAAATGTATCTTAAACAGCAGCAATAGCAAGCAGAGCTAGCAGCATGTGTACAGCACATAGGTAAAGACGTGAAAACAGTTTATACATTATCAGACAACAGTGTAAACAACTGCTCATGACAACTTTAGCTCACTTATACAGTACATATCATTAATCTAAAATGTATTAAAATTGTTCCTATACAAAAAAGGTAATAATTACAAATAATCACAATAAACAAAAAATTAATCTAAATTACCATTTAATTCATAATTGTGAAGCCATGTTATATTCTGTTAACATACTGTAACACTGTATGCATTAGCACTGTACCATAGCATTGCCACTCATTCTTATGTCTTGCTAAAAATGGACAAAATGTGTCAGCAATTAAATGTTTTGGGGTAATTTAGTTTTCTCTATTTATCTCCTGGAATTGGTTCAATAAATACATTGTCAGTGTGTGCGTGTGCGTGTACCTCAAACATCCGTGCTGCCGTGCACCGGACCAGTGCAGATGTATGGACCACCCCATACCACAGAACAGTCAGCAGCAATTCATGGTACACTGGGTTGGCACTGCAACAGAGCACAACATGAACACGAGGCAATGGTTGAAGAGGACTTAAGTTTGTATCAATGCAGGTCCCCCCCCCCCTTTTTTAAATAATATGCATGTGTATATGTGTGTGTGTGTGTGTGTCTTACCCAAGCTCTACAAAGGAGGCCTTCAAGCTGTCAAGTGGCGCGTGGGACAATGACAGGGTTGTCATAACATCCTCTAGGAAACCCACCAACAACTTGCGATCCTCCTCCTTCAATGCAATGAGAACTATGTCTATATTTGTTCCATCGACCAACACTCTCACATTCACACTCAATTTAGAGTGAACTTAACCCCATTCTGCATGTCTTTGTACTGTGGGAGGAAGCCGGAGAACCCGGAGAGAACCCACGCATACACGGGGAGAACATGCAAACTCCACACAGAAAGGCCCTGGTTGAACCGGGATTCGAACCCAGAACCTTCTTGCTGTGAGGCGAAGGTGCTAACCACTACACCACCATGCAGCTTTAATAGGTGCAATTGTACGTAATTTCCAAAAGACCAGTTTTTGCATCTTTTGTCACTTTCAAAATGAGCCGAATCGGGCTGCTATAAACTTTTTTTTTCTGGGGGGTATATTGTGCTGCAAGTTACCAGAAAATAGCACTCCCACACTCACATTTTTTGTGAGTCTACAATCAAAACAAAAACATGTGGTAGCTTGATGTTTTCTGGAGTGGACTTTCCCTCGTGACAAAGAACAATAACTCAAAGTGTCATGTGGTTCACACTGCACTCATGGATGAGAAAATAATGGTTCAAAAGCAACTCAGCTCACTTTAAGTCAATTAAATAAAGAATATAGAGGAAATCATTTAAAATGACTTATTGACATGTACTCATTTATCTTGAAAGACGCTAAAAAGCACGACAAAGTATGAATCTTACGATAGATCCACCTCTATTGCTCTCCTCGGGTGTTTTCAAGCGGGCAGGGTGTTATCGAGTTACCTGGTTGTAGCATGTCAGCACTCCGGTGGCGTAGATGGGGACAGTGGCTTTGGTGAGAATACCATTGCCCGCTGAAGCATCTGGCAGACGGATAAAATTAAGACAAGTTAAGTCAAAAGATAACGAAAGCCACGTCCAAAATTCAATTGCACCCATTAAAAAATTTTGAGGTCATTCTCTGTACAGTTTTTCTGTATAAAGCCATAACCTTTAAAACGTATCGCTGCATTGCATTTTGGTCTATTGATGCTAAGTCCAGTTGCTCTCGATTCAAATTTTCTTGGATAACCACGACTTAGATGACATCAACTGCTTATTGCAGAGATTGTCATCTCTGACTTTTCTGAGATGGACATTCTCCCCTGTGCACAACTGCAGGTGAAAATTTGATATTTATGCCTTTTTTTACACAGTTTTTTTTAGATATTAATCATTATTGCAACTGTGCTGGACGTATCATGTGAATGAGAATCTGTTTTTGCCAAATTAATCAGAGATACAGTACTGTGCTATGCATTTTCTACTGTGAATGCGTGTGTATCATTGTGTCTACAGCATAGATCATATCGTTGCACTTTAAACATTCTAAAAATCTACTCAAAAGGACGACTGTGATGTAAGCTCATTGACCAAAACACAGGCTGGGCCCTTAATAAGACACATATTTCATCAATGGCCACAACACCAAAGCTCAAATCAGCGTGATGAGACCAAGCACGTTTAACTATGGAAACATGTCCGGAATTTTAAAAAACCCATAAAAAACAAAAGGAGGGGAACCCCCATAATTGACTCCAAATAGCTTGTTTACATCAACAGTGTCTCCACCAACCAACATTCTTCTGGACAGATGCTGAGAAAATCTCAAGAGCACTTGCACAAGGGTAGGTGAAAGTTTGTCCCTACCGACATTTTCTTCGGATAGTCGGAGAATCTCCTGGAACTGCGGCTTAACCTGAAAAGGTCACGAGGACATGTGAGTGATTCATTTATCCACTGGTCATCACTTCATTTACAAAACGTCATCGTCATTGACTGTTAAAAACTACTGAAGCACTAGTGATGGAAATCTTCCTCCCTACATGGTAACACAGCTGTACCTTAGTGTTGGTGAAGATCTTGCCAAAGGTGCGACAGAACCTCCAGAAGAAGCGAGAGAACTCGTGGACGCAAGTCGTTGACGTCACATTGATCCGACCCACAATCTCTATGAGCAGAGGAAGGCTGGAGGCAGAGCGGACAGATGGAAATCGCTGTGTATCATATTTGAGTTTGATTTTGTGACGATGTACAAACATTGAGGCATGCGGCTGTGTTTGCATTGAGCAAACGTGTCTGTATCTTTTTCGATAAAACTTTACTTGTCTATACACAATAATTATGTTTGTGCACATTGCTCACAGTTGATTGACCACCCATAGCAGGCTATCCCAGCCGGTGGTTCCTTCGTGCTCAAGCTGGTGGTCATAGAGTAGCAGGAGGGCGCTCAGCATCTCCCTGCTGCCAATGATGGTAGCTACGTCCTGGAGGGGAGAAGCTGGCCTGGGGAATCGTGTCACTGCAAGATACAGGATCAGAACAGGAAACTTAGGAAATGCACTGCTTTAACAATTAAAACATAAAAAGTCAATACTTCTCTAGAACTTGTAGGAATGGTGAACATGAAATATTTAAGCTCCAGAATAATTTTTGCCCTGTAAAGTAAACATCTTCTACGTTATGTGACTTTAGTGTGTTTATACGTGCAGGGGTCCTACCCTCTATTGCAGGTATGTCTCCGTGGAGTTTGGCTCTGCTGGTGAAGGGCGCGTTCTGCAGCACCACGGCAAACAGAGGAGGGATGAGAGACTGCAGGGCCGACAGGAACACGTGTAACTTGTGTTCATCCAGACCGTGTTCGCCTTGCTACAGAAAGAGCGAGGTGGAGAGGGCAGGAGCAGGGAAGGGGGAAATGATGGAGAGCAAAAGTGAAGCAGTGCGGTTCATTGTAAGTATGTAAGTATGTATGCTTTTATGTATGGTGCCACACAACAACATGTGAACACACAGGGGCTTACCAAAAGCAGTTTCTCTATACGTGCCAACAGTGAAGGGATGAGTGCAGTGTGCAGGGTGCCCAACTCCGTGGTCCAGGCAGCAAAGGCAGGAATGAAGACCTGGTGGACGGCACTGACCACCCGCTCTGATGGGTCGCCAAGGGACAGCAGCATCAGCTCAAAACCCTGGAGGGAAACACGCGTGTGCACAAATGTCAGGTTTGAAGCATACACACCAGCAATTGTAGGAAGTCTTTAACACAGCATACCTGGGGATACTTGTCAGGGTCATCTATGTAACCCATGATAATACTAAGACTCTTGACCACAGCTTCTCTGACCATGTCAGCCTTATCCTCAGTAAGCATCTGCTGCAACATGGACAGCACCAGGGAGCTGCGGATCTCCTTCTGCCGAGGCAGAAAAAGAGGAAGATGGATGAATCATTCATATTTTATTGTCCAGCCCCATGCAATTCCGTGTACGCAAGCCATTCTTACAGGCAGGTATGGTGCTAAGGCGCCACAGGACTCGGCCACCAACAATCTCCTCTCTGGATATTTGTGGTTGATCTGCAGGAGAAAGGAACAAAAGGTGGAATAAAGAGTGTGGAAAGCGATAGTGAAACTGAAGTTAAAAGGGGGACGGGAGCAGACAGGACTGCAGCCACTACGGAATGGCAACAACCAAGTATCATGAACACGCTGACCCTCTGGAAACCGCTATTTATCTTTGTAGGCACATTCTCAGCCTCCGCACGGCTGGCAGCTGTTGTTGTCATGGCAGAGGAATTTGTGTTGACCATTAATATGTTGCATGAGATGACAGGTGGCAATGAAAACAAAACTGTTATCGTGCTTCATTCAGGGACACTATGGACATGAATGGTAGGTTCACAAAAAGTAAGATTGTTTCCAATTATAACATATGAACAAGTGAATCATTTAATTACAGTAATTTTACTTTGTATTGTGAAAAACTATCTATGTGAGTGAAGTGAGAACATAATAAAAATTGCCATGTTTATATTGCTGAAATAAAAAAGAGTAAAAGAGTCAGAACGTCCGTTAATATTATAAGATAATTGTGCAAATCAATATACAGTATTGTCTTATGTCCACCAGCAAAACTCTTTATAAATATAAGGAAATATGTCTTGATTTAAAATTAATCTTTGACTTTTGTCTATGAGGATGAAGAAGGTGATTTAGGAAAAATTGCAGCTCAGAGTTTGGACAAGTTCTGGTTCTCTTTGGAGCAGGCAGCATATGCAATAACTAAGGCCACCTGCAGTGTGTGTGTGTGTGTGTGTGTGTGTTTGTGTACCGTACCTGTTCCCAGCACTGAGGAAGTAGTTCAGCCTCAACGCGGGTTGGACCCACGTGCTTCGCAAATGCGACACATCCAGTCAAGATCATTTGTCTTTGGAAAAAGACAAACACACACTTAGTTTGTCTCCGTGTTGAGGCTAAGCAATTATCTCTCAGTCCTAATTCAATCAGCATAAAATAGCTATTGACGTATTATCTTGTCCACTCACACACACACACACACACACACACACACACACACACACACACACACACACACACACACACACACACACACACACACACACACACACACACACACACACACACACACACACACACACACACACACACCTCTGTTCATCATCTGGTCTCTTGATAAGGTTAAAGAGGATGTGGAGTAGCTGGTCTCTCTCTTTAGGCTCTGGGTGAAGGCAGGCAGTACACAAGATGAGTGGAATCAACTCCTAAAAAAGAGTAGGAGGGAGAGAGGGAGAGAGAGACAGGGAGATGTGGCATCAGTTGAGATGAAAAGAAGAGCGAGGTTGAAACACACTGGGGAAAGGATGGTTGGCAGCAGTCAAGCAGGCCCTGAAGTCTATGGAGTAGGGGGACAGCAGATGGGGAGAAGGTGTTTATTAAAAAGAGGAGAGAACATGGGAGAGTCGCGCACACACACACACACACACACACACACACACAGAAAAAAAAAACACACAAAGGAGGGGTCACCTTTAAAACCAACAGGAGTCTGCCAACACCAGTGAAAACATACAAACTAACCTCAAATATTTTGTGTTACACCTTTTACTCGCTTGGCTTTGGATTCACGCACATACAATTACGGGCACGCACTGTAGAAACGGAAATAGCGCATGCACACTCACACCCAGAACGCAGCTGCATGTGCAGTAAATACACAGACACACACACCTAATGCACTAGTTACCCTAGTGAAACGCAGCTCTATCCCATAGTTCAGACAGAGTTTATTGGCCTTCCAGCCAGAGAGCAGAGCACAGCTGCCCTTGATACAAGGCCTCCACAGCAAAATTTGTGGCCGGCCCTACATTCCTGCCACACACACCCAAATTAGAGAGTGCACACGGAGTTAAAAATATGTATTTCTTTTGTCAAATGATTTTCTTCCCCCAGGAAGATATCATATTTTCCTGCCAAGTGTTGGGAGGAATAAGCAAAACCCCAACACTGGATGGACAGTGGGTAAAGATAGGCTGTGATGAGTCACTCACTTAATCCCGGACCAACACTCTGAAGTCAGTGCCACGTTGGCCATCTTTTAAAAAGTAAAAAATATGGCATTCAAGTATCAGAGGGTCATTTTAAGTGGTTACGTGTAGAGTCCAGAATGGATTCAAATCAGATAAAGCAGCAAAAACCTGCAAATTAACCGAATTCAGCCAATTTTAACTGTCACATCCAATAATATTCTGTCCTGACCTCTTAAATACCTCTTGTGAAGAGGTATTTAAAAAAAAAAAAATCAAAGGCACAGACCTAATAAAACAAATAAAGGATTTTTTTAAAGAGCACACGCGTTCAAAAAAGCCAAAAACTCTTGCTGACCCTTTTCTATTTCTGTGTGAACTCCTGTGTTTCTGATGTGAAGACTCCTTCAGGAGGTTTCAACATCTGACCAGTGCTGGGTAAACACTGTGGGCAGGTAGAGTGGACAGCATGACGCCAGGACCGACCCAGAGGCCGGGGGGGACCTGTTGCTTTACTTCAGCGGGCAGCGCTACAGCACATTCCGGTCTGAGGACAACTTTGTGCAAAAATCTGCATCCAATGACATCCGTAGATTTTCTCTCCTCCATGGGACACTTCTTTTCAGTCTTTACAGCTATGCTATAGGCTCTATTAATGTCAGTCGGTCCACCACTTTGGTGCCTGCCTTAACAACTAAATGATCAACTGCCGTGAAATGTTGTACAGACATTCATGGTCCCCAGAGAATAAATCCTAATCGCTCTGTTGATCACTTGGCTCTTCCTCTATCATGAGGTTGACAGTTTTTGAGTGAAAGTAATGCCATGAAATTTAGCAAATGCTTGCATTGAATTTCCATGAATTACGATAACTTTGGTAATCCTCTGGCAAACATCGAACCTCATCAAAACATCAGCCTCACCTGTACATTTAATTTAGTAATATTTGCGAATAAACTAAGACTGGGGAAAACCATTACACCTGTTTACGTATGTGTGAGCATTGTATTTGTGAGCATGTTAGCATGCTGGCACTAGTTTAGTTCCACCGTGCCACTGTGACACAGCATCACGGAGCTACTAACATGTTAAGCTCCAATTCAACGACCTAAGCACATGGTGTAGAGTGCAGGAGAATTCAGGCCAAATAAACTTTTGCTAGGGGGAAAAAGGTCACCGCATCAGGCACATTGTTCAGAAGGGTTGCACATAGACAGTCTCTTAATCGTGGATAAGATCCACTGAACCCGATCACACTTAATCTAGTGATGAGAAAAATGAAGTCCATGATCTCAACTATCTCTATCAGCGATACTGCTTCTTGAGAAGCCTACACATCTTCTACTATATATTTAACGGAATTAAGAAAACAGTGCTGTAGGAAATGACCATAGATTAACCCATTTTCACAAAAAAAGACAATGCAATCCAATAATGCAGAGCTATGAAAGATCACACACCACATTAAACTACTGTAGAGTGCAGCATTATTGGAGAAAATCATAATGTTTAATGATTTACAGCGTCTGATAGTAGGGCCAGGTGGCAGGCACAGCTCCAGTGCTTCACTCTACCGTTTCAAGTCAAACACCCTTCCTTTGTTTTTAAGTGGGTGTCACATTCAAACAACTTCGGGAGTGTCTCCAAGCCAGTGGTGGTTAGAAAGCTTCAGGTTGCAAGATGGAAGTGTGAGCAGCTGTGTGTGTGCATGCAATGTCATGGTTGGTGAGTCTAACGGACATAGTGCAAAGTCCACATGTCTCAAGTAGCCCTCCGAGGCCTCAGTGTTCTGCCCCATTTTAATTTTCTGCTCTGCATTCCGTTTGTTTGTCCTGATTTGGCAGAGAGATTAGGTTCTTCATAACGGTCAGGGGTTGATTAAAACTCCATAAACACGGTGATATGCAAAGCAGCCTGACTGAGAACTAACCCAACCAGACTTACCTCTTTCCACCACTCTATTTTATGTTTCAACACATTAAAATCCAAGCACATAACATTTGTGTACACATGGACGCACACACAGACACAAATTGCATGCAAGCAGTTATGTGTAGACAGCACACATGTGCAGGTAGGTGTCTGTATGATACTTGCAAAGGAGTAATTTATTATTAATGGATAACATATTTTAAAATATCCCTCCTCTTCATTCCTCAGAAGAAATGAACATTCAGCAAACATCTTCCTCAACACTTGTAGGGAGACATCTGGTTCATAACAAGTAACCTGGAGTCACGGCACACGGCAAATCAAAGACTTCAAAAAAGTTATTTGGTTTTATTTAGCGATACGAATATAGCATGAAGCTACTACTAATTAGGTTACTTAATTAATTAGATTAAGTAAAAATAATTCCAAAAGAAAATAAATCTGACAAGGAACCAATCAGAAAACGTTAAAGTTACATGATGTTTAAGAGGCGTACACTACATGACCCACCTAAGGCTAAAACTGTCTACCTCAGGCCATCATTGCAGGCTAGCTCACACTTTGGCTTCAAATCGATTTTTCTTTTATTTCTTTTATGACAATGCAAGATAGCATGGCAACAATTATAAGCACTGACAGAACTAATGCCAATTTAAAAAAAAAAGAAGGAAAAAACAAAAATTCTGGCAAGTCAGAGCCTAAGTGACAGCAGTTGTAGCCAACAGGAGCTGGGCATTGGTCACATACGTTTGGTCTACAGGTCATGTGAGAACCATGCAGATGAGTGCGTGAAAGACTCACCTGACAAAGATGTGCAACCATTCTCTAGAAGAGAGGCATGCATGAGAGTGAGAGAATGAGTAAGACGAAAAAGAGAAGAATCAAAAAAGAAAAAAACAGTGAAGGCCAAAAAGGACAACAAACATGAGTGGGGGGACAAAAATAGAGGAGGGGAAATGGTGTCGATGCCGGTGAAAAACAAACCCCGTCGTAAAAAAGGGTGGAAGGTGAAATTCCCGGTCAATAGATAGACACAAGTCAGTTGGATATTTGCAGGTGTCTAAAGTCTACATTTGAACCTCTTTAATGAGCTCTTCACCCGTGGAGCTGACTGGCAGAAGGACACAGTCAGATCTGCAGATGGCAAAATAGATAAAAGTGCTAATTGAAGAATCAGCTGATTAGGTTTGAGACATTAGTATGATTCTCATAAACAAACCGACAATCACACCGATTAGAGACCACCAAGAAGACTGTCAGACTCTGCGCTGTGCAACACTGCACTGCATGTTAGCTGAATTTTGGGAATGCCTTGTGGCATGAACCAAGAAGAGGGTGGTGCCCATTCATTGGAAACTCAACTAAATCTTCCCCACAGTGGCAGATAACTCAACTAAATCTTCCCCACAGTGGCAGATTGTGAAATGGGTGAATCACAAACTGAAAAGATGTTCACCCCTTTGAGCAAACATACAAAAATTCTGATGATGTCACCACATTTACAAAAAGGGCTTGTATTCTTTTAACTGGCACTGAAATATTCACACTGATTTGCTGAGGCATTACATATAAATGCAGTGATAAATTATGCAACACATTGGCCCTTAAACCACAGCACTATAGTTGATTAGAATTGGTGGAATCTTTCTTCTTTCTTGGCCTTGCTGCTGTGTGTGTGTGTATCTATTGGACACTAAGAGGGCGGATCCTGTGGTGATGATGGCAATAATGAAGGAGATACAGGGAGGGAAAGAGGCGAACGGGGAGCAGCAGAATTGGCGTTACCTCTCGTTTAGCAAGAAGGACATTGGGGACGATGTGAGGGAGACAGCGGCCCAACATTAACATCACACTCTCCTCGCTGTCTGCTATACGGGACACCTGGAAACGAGAGGAACACATTATACGCCATACTGTCGTGAATGTACACTTTGTACCTGAAAGAGTGTGTGTGTGTGTGTGTGTGTGTGTGTGTGTGTGTGTGTGTGTGTGTGCGTGTGTGTGTGTGTGTGCTGACCTCTGCTCCCAGGCGGCTGTCAGAGCACATTCTGCAGAAGGACAGCAGGGCTTGCTGGAAGGCTGGGGATAACTTCCTGTGGCACCACAACCAAAGAGAAAAAAAAACAGTCACTTAAGGCTGCACCATCTGTACTCCACCAGAAATATGGATCATTTTCCTGAGATCTTATCTGCCACTCTACCATGTCATCACTGTGTATTTAAGTGGTTTAATAAACAACTACTGATACACTGGTGCCCATTCATTGGCAGCTGACGACTAACTGTATTTTACCAGTCAATTTCAAAAGATTAAATACTGGTGATTCACTAGTCGCCAACACTAAACCTTTTACAGCGGGGTTGGGACAGAGATAGGAAATTTGTATACATAACCAAAAGTCAAAAGTTCATTTCCAACTGGGGCTTCTTTGTGCTCTGAGGAAATGAAGCAAGCGCCAAAACCTACATGTTACTTCAGGATGGCAACAACTCGCCTAGTAAGTGCTGTATCTGTTAACTATCTCCATCTAGTGGTTAAGTTTAGTAACTACACTGTTGCTGAAAAAGTCTGACTACCTAACAGCAAAATTAGAAAGGTTTAATTAAGAAAATCTAATTTATAAAAATCATTTGTCAGACTAGTATTAGAACTCTTCTTTTGTTTATATTCTCTGTTTCTCCACTAACCTGTTCGGTTTATCAAACTGGACAGGAGGCCTACTCTTGAGCTGGTTGTGGGACTGTGGTTGGGACTTTGATGCGTTCTGAGTAGAGGAGGGTTTCGGGTCACTTTCCGGCTCTGAAACCCCCCGAATGTCGAGGTACTGGCCATTATCTGTAGGAGGCTGGGGGTGAGATGACAGTAAGCGAAGGTAAACGGGTCAAACGTGTGCGCTGCTTTCAAAGCCCATCTGCAAATGTGCAAACATGCTGGAATAATTCTTTTTTTTTTCTTCAAGTCTTGGCATTGCATGTTCAAACCGAGCACATACCAGGGAAAGAGGGTCAGTGGAGGAAGTGGTGGTGGTGGTGGCGGTGGTGGACGAGGAGGAGGGGCTGGATGTATTCTGGGAGCCCAGGTCCAGCGTGGTAGGAGGTGGGGAGGAGACGGTCCTCTTTAGTGTCTGAATCTCACTGTGAGGCAGAGGAGAATGCAAATTCTGTCAAAACAACTTCAGATGTAGTAGGTAGAACACTCAACAATTCTGTATTGTGGTCAATGTGGTAAATTTGTAGTAAATTTGTCTGAACCTTAATAATGGCAATTGAAGATTCCACATGGAAGGAAAACAAGTTCCCCTTGTATCAGAGTGTCCCCTCAGTAATTACATGCAGCACTGATGCTTGGGGGAAATTTCCATACTGATTCTGATTCAGCCTCATGGCCCGTTTTGGTCACAGTTACGATAACAATGTTCACTGTAGTGCTGAAAATGGTTTTAGATTTAAATTTATGCTTTTTATTTTTCCCTTGTCGTATCGGTGAATGTTCTCCAGCACCACGACGCACCAACGTGTTCATGATTAATACAAATATGTAGCACAACTGTAGGCAGGGTCACAGCCAGCCACACATGCAGCTTCATTTAATTGCATATAAAGAGACATATGAACTCGTGCACAACACCTCTGCAGTTTCTTTATTTGCTCAGCTAGGCTCTGCTTCTCACTGTTGAGGAGGCTGATCTGGTACTCCAGCTCTTGCACGACTTCTGTCTGTTGCTAAAGGAAAAAAAAAATATATATATATATATATATATTTAAAGAAAATGAGATTATGCAGACACTTAATAACCTCAGCTCAAGAGTAGGTACTCCAGAGGCTCAAACTCTTCCTGAAAGGGTGATTTCTGAAAAGTGATTGAAGGAAGCAGCCACATTTCTGAGCAGTATTTTCTTAAACAATGCAACTGTAGAAGTAGCAATAACGTTTTACATCATCATCGCTGCAATTGTGCAGACTGCCGCTGCTAGTTTACTGCGATGAGTCAAAGCAATTAACCCTCAGGGGCCTCTTAAACAGTGTGTACATACACAGCTTTTTCCTTCCAGTGATAGTGATTTGCTATCTCTACTTTGGATCAAACAATTTCATTATCACAAAGCATTTAGGGCTACAAAAGCAAA
This sequence comes from Scophthalmus maximus, assembly GCF_022379125.1. NCBI lineage: Eukaryota > Metazoa > Chordata > Actinopteri > Pleuronectiformes > Scophthalmidae > Scophthalmus > Scophthalmus maximus. Next base: position 5,637,497 of record NC_061535.1, read on the forward strand.
ATATGTCACAGAATCCCTTAAGTAGCTCCAGACATGTACTTGCAAACCTGTTGTGAGAGATTCTTTGTGGGATCTTGTGTGATGGAATTTCCTGACAGTTCCCCAAAATCCACCCCTACCGACGCATCAACCGTGCTCCGGGGTGAGGAGAGGGGGGCGCCGCACTTCCTGTAGAGCTGTAACAGGTCAGGCGGTTTGGGGATGTTGAGGCCAACGTCATCCCACAACTCAAAGTCCTGGAGACGAATGGCAGAGAATTAAATACGTAAACAGAACTCAGATGTGGCAGAAGTGGGTGGTGTCTTCTGCGTAAAGAAATACATTATTCATTTATGTCTTGAAAAACACGAGGCAGCCGGCAGAATCTTTACCTGATCATCGTTTTCATCCGAGAAGGTGATGGATGAGAGTTTGTATTCGTTTTTCAATAAAAATTCATTCACAAGGAAGTTTAAGGCTCTTTTCTCCAGTGGACGTATAGGCTCCTGAGGTAGAGAGGAAAGAGAAGCTGTAAGTGTATTTTCTCAAGGCATGGCAGTGACACCCTCACTGGGGTTTGGAGGGAATACATCTAATCTTTGAATTTCAAAAGAGGAAAGAAATTCCCATTTTATTTTTGCTTTGATAGCAGTTAGAAATTCCCCACCTGAATTTCAGGACTTGACTTGAAGTTTTTTCTCTCCTGCGAGGGCACTTCGCTCTCTGAGAAAATTGAGAAAACATTGGATGAGTGTGAAAGGATGCGGCGTGTTATTCAACTAAAAGGAATTCTCTTTGAAACAGAAAGAGAGACAGCTGTAACAACAGAAGGGTTCAGGTGGAGAAGAAGTTAAAAGTACGCCACACCTGCTGCCTGAGTCAAGTTGGCGCGCAGAGCCTGAATGGTCTCCTTTGCTTTCCGTAGCTCAAACTCCAGCACTGGACAGGAAGTGACAACACACACGCACACAGACACACAGGAAGTGCATCCAACCAAAGACAGGAAACAAACAAATAAATCAAAGATGGGCATGAGAAATGAAACAACAGCACAAAAGATCTTAAGAGTCATAAAACAAAAGAACAAAAAAAAGGAGGATGCATGCAAATCATGGGTCTAAGCAACACATGCAGCAGAGGATCATGGTAAAGCCGGCTGGGTGACAAGAGAGACAAATCTCAATAGGAGGATTTCCTGCTCTTGTCTTTCTCCCATGACTTGAAAAAAATGGGAGTCCAAAGTTACTTCAGTTGAAGTTGAGGTGAGTAAATCAGTTCAATTCAATTTATAATCTAGGAGCTGTCTGACACAGGATTTCTTCCAGACAAATGCATTACTAACAAGAAATTAAATAATTTGGTTTCAAGTCACTCAAAAGGGACAATGCTCAGGCCAGAACACTGAGAACAACACCATCTTAAACTGTAAACTTGGGTTAAAATGCCATTTGCTCTCCTTGTTTCATAACCCCCAAAAAATTTGTGATAATATGAGCAAGGCGTTTCTGACATCTTATACAATCAGAAGCAGCAGACATTTGGATGAAAATGTTCATCTGTACATTGGAAATTTGAAAGGCCAAACTATTACTTAATAAAGAAAAAGAACACACAAGATCTTGGACAGATTAGATTGGGGGGTGGGGGAAACACGCAAAAGTAAGAAGCGATGGAGCTGAAAAAGTTTGTTGCATAGCTGTGCACTGAAAATCTTCCATCTGATCTCATCCTCTTGTTTCCCCCCCAAAATTTGTCATCCAATGTTCAGGATGGTAGCGGTTCAACAGGTGCCGTAATACGTTACATGAGTCTTCATTTGATGACTCAAGCCACCACCACAGGAAAATGTGGAGAGCGGGTTATCATCCTCATCAGTCTTGCTTAAATGATAGGCTGGAGGGTGTAATTTCCTCAAAAGGTCATTTCAATTTTCCAATTACTAGAGGAAATGTCAGGAGTACAGCAAAGGTTTTTTTTACTTTTTTTCTTTCTTTCTGACACAATATACTATTTTGAGTGCACAGGATGCAAGCGCAACAACATGGAAAAACCAAGAACTGAATAACGGGGAGAGAACAAATTAAATTGAAATAAAAAGCTAGTCTGGATGGAGTGACTTGTCCAGTATTGTTCACTGGGGTTTGATCAACGTCAGGAGAAAAGCCAGAAAAGCCAGAGTCAGACAGCTGGGGGCAGACATGTTGGCAAGAAGAACAGATCGGAGAGTGGGGGTTGAGGTAGAAAGAGTGGAGGGGGAAGGTGCCAATTTGGGGAAAGTGGGCAATAGTGTGTTAATAATAGTTGTTTTTTTAAAAAAGATGCATAGCTGGGAGCATGGAACCAACATCTCTGCTGCATGTTTTTTTTTTTTACTGTGCTTTTGCAATATTGTATTTCTGTTTATCATCAACTGACAAAAGCCCCAAACCATTAGAGAGCTTATTCACCGTTTTCATTTTAGGTGCACTGACCTTTACCTGTTATTAAGCCCTTAACAAAGCAATCCCTTTTCTACTCTCATTGTGCAACATACGCATTCGATTTACAAATCGTAAAATGAAATTCTGCGACAATTCTGTTAAATCGTGATAAAAAAAAAAGATAAAAAAGATATGCCACTGTTTTAACACTTTTGTTCAGATTTCCATAAATCCCTACATGGATTGGGGCTTCAGGATTCACTGACCAAATAGGAGGATGACTACAGAAAGCTGGCAATGGATAATGTTAACCACCGTACCATGGCATAGTGTGCGGGGCTACAAAGTAATGTTTTCATGTAGGCGAGTATAAAATACAAGGAAGAAAACAAGAGGCAGAATAAGTTGAAATAATATGAACTGTCCCTGCATGGTAGCACTGTCCCTTCTGCATCGACAATAAAGTAAATGGTTTATTAAACATCGAGTTTGCTCTCTTCCTGACAACAGCGTCCTGAAATCCAAAATGAGTTGTGTGCTGAGGCGCCATCCGTGTCAGACTCGAGTGTTAATGAATTTGACTAAAACGGTGTCATGGCGTGTCACGACAGAGCCACAGGTGAGAAGGCAGCGTGACTTTCAAACGATGCCGAGAAAGATCCTGTACCAAAAATACCAGAGACTGGCTCAACAGCGTGACAGCTGAGGACGCGAGAACACCTCCTCTACAGAGTTAAAGACGGAATACTGCAGGTTGGAAGTGGAACACAAATCCCCACAGCTTAGAACAACATATTGTGTTAATAAATTTTCTCTGAACTGGTCTATTGTGAACGCTCGACAGCAACAAAGCATTGAGATAATGTGACTAATGGCACCATTGTTTAGTGTGTGTTCTGACATCAAATGTGTTTAAAAAATATTTAGTAATTTCGGTTCAAACCGTTATAAAGCTTGGCCACTGTGATGCAGCCTACACATCTAATATGTCAAGTTTTTTTAATCTTTTTATTTCCATGACACCCTCACATTCTGATCTTTTCGTCCATCTTAGACTTAAGCTGGGTTTTAGTCGCTCGCATTTCAGTCTTGCCCGTTCATCTTACCTGCCAACCGCTCGTCCGACTCGCGGTTGCCATCGTCTGAGTAGCGGGCAAAGTCCAAGGAGTCCAAGGTGCTGATGCTCCCCGCTCGATCTGAACATAAAACACAGAGACAGCGGTGAGACGAGGATACGACAACATGACCACATAAGTCAGATGAGCCCACATGTTGAGCAGCTCACGTACAAGTCGACTTCTCTGAGACCTTAACCTCATGGACACGTCCATTTCCAAACTAACAGGATTGCCAAACGTATTGTTCACTTAAAGAACAGATATAGCTGACACACACACACACACACACACACACACACACACACACACACACACACACACACACACACACACACACACACACACACACACACACACACACACACACACACACACACACACACACACACACACACACACACACACACACACACACACACACACACAAACACACACACACACACACACACACACACACACACACACACACGATCCTGCTTCACTGAGCTTGGCAGGCCCGGTAGCTCTGCCGATGGTGTTAGCTTTCCTCCCACTGCAATACAAGTGCGAGATTGGCCTGTTTGCTCTCTGATATCATCAACATGTACAGAAAAAAGGTCAAACCAGATGCAGTGTGTGGTCTTGTTAGCCTTAAAGCCGTGGCTAAGCAAAGCTAAGGTGTGGTGAGTGAGTGAATACCAAAAACACACACACTGCAGGTCGAGACCATAGGTTTTTCTACATGAGTGATATTTTTCTGGGTTTTGTCTGGGTGTGATAGAATCATCTTTGATGATTCACATCAATGACTGAGACTGTACGATTATCACTCGTTTTGCAAAAAGGGTCACTGTTGTGTGGTAATTAGAGCAAAGGAAACCTAAGGGAGGATGTCAGAGTAAAACCACGGTGTGTGTGTGTGTGTGTGTGTGTGTGTGTGTGTGTGTGTGATTAAGTAATGCTTGACACAAGCCAAGTTTCTTTTCATAAATAGTAGATGTTAATAAGCCTAGACATTTGGGTGAAAAGCATTTAAGTAGATACTTTTATTTATTTTATTTATTTTTAAGATTATTATTCATCCATGAGAGGACACTTTGACTGGGGGGGGGGGGGGGGGGGGGGGGGGGCGGCTAAGAAAGGCATTATGTCAATGAGTGTCCATCACAACTACAGGGGCAACAACATGTGTGTTATGTGTGGGTCATGTCTTCAGATGTATGATCAAGCAGCACCTTTACAAAAACACACAGACACGTGTGACTGTACAGTCACGGTGTTTCATTGGTTGAGAGTGTCTGTGCGAGTGATAATTGTTCTGCCATGCTAAGGTCTGGTTAATCCCTCTATAAGCAAGCATGTGTGTGTGTGTGTGTGTGTGTGTGTGTGTGTGCAAAAAACAAGTATTTCTTCCTGGCTGACCTTTCAGCTCGGTGCCTGTGGTGCGTTCTGTCAGGACTGTGATAGATCTGACTCTTCAGACTGTCACCTCCTCACTGCCCTCCCGCCACGCAGGTTGTACTAAATGCACACACACACAAATCCATGCACAGTCTCTCTCCCTCCCTCTCTCTCTCTCTCTTAGTGCTCTTGAGCGCACGAGTGTCGCCACCTCACATCACTTGTTACAGACAAGCCTTTATCACTGTAGTGAGGGAAGGAAGCTTCTCCCTCTGCTAGTTTGTGATTTAATATGAAATCTCAAAGAAAAAGAAAGAAAATTGAGATGAAGACGGGAGCTTTTCAGGGATTAGAAAATAGGAAAGCCTGACACAGAGGATTGTTTTCCTGCGTTGGCGTGTAGAAAAAACTAAGCAGATAGATTGGAGGTGGAGAACGAGGTGCAAGAATCGCAGAGAAACATTTAAAAAGGGCTGATACAAGTGCAGACAAGGAGATGAGTGTGAGCGGATCTTTAGCAGGTATCAAACAAGTTTGTATTTCAAATGGAGGGGACATTTTGGGAAGACTGTCAGTGGATATAGAATGCAGCTATACAAATGGGATGCAACAATTGTTTCACGTGCAGGCAGTGGCACACAGACCTGTGCACACATTTGCCTCAGAATATCAAAATATTGAAAATATATCCATCGAATAAACCCAGGATATTAACAGAGGATATGATTATCGCCTGAACCCTGGTTCAACATATACCCTTTTTTAATCTCTTACATGTTTGTAATGGAACATACTGTGACTACACAGTAACATAGTTTCTATGGAACTAAGTTAGTATAATGCTGATTCAAGAATGTGTAGAAGTAGCACCCGTGCCAATCAACAACTAACACACAATAATAACCCATGTTGTGATTATGCACCGCTGTATATGCACATAAACACTAACACACATAGAAGCACACAAAGTTTAAGTAGGCCCAGTTATGAACAGGGGCCAGGAGTCAGTCGGAGCCGGTCCAGAACTGCATGGAGCCCTGGCCAACACTCAGCAATATCATTAATCACCTTCTCACACAATACTAACCCCCTGCCACGCACAGAGGACACGATGGATAGACGTAATAAAGGAAGTAAAAAAAATTAAATAGGAGAAAAAGAGAGAGAGAGAGTATGTGAGGTTGGGCCAGCTAACAGGCAGTGTATACAAATATAGGTTTGTCTCTAAAGGGCTGACAATGACCACAATGTTTGCCGTGTGGTTGACCTGGATTGCCAAATTCTTCAGATATGCAACAGGGGAGCCCAACCCAGAACTTATCATGGGGATCTAATATTTGATGTATCTGAAGTAGTAGCAGATGGTCGATGGCTGCAGCTACAAATTAACTTTCAGATTCTTGTCCTGAGATCATTTGGCCGTTTTCTGGTTTCGTGTCGTGCATGGCAAGCCACGCATACTTCTTAGATATGGCAGTTTACTATTAACCATTTATTTAACAGTCTCAGACAGTCCTTCATATCACATGAGCAAATATCTGCCCAACGATGAGAGGTGGAGGGAGGGTCGTCCATGCTTCCCTGCAGCAAATTAGCAAAGCGGTGTGAGATGCCTTGCCGAGGGTCACGTGGCTTTAGAGCAACAGCTGCACATACAGTATGCTGCAGCTTGTAACACAACAATTATCCATACATACACGATCAGTGCAATCAACCGCCCGTGGCTTACAACCACGACAATGACACAGAAGGCTCATAATTAGCTTTTGTACAGGGCAGCTTCTGACAATACTTTCATACTATCAGATAATACTTTCATATTATCAGAAGGAGCAGAACCAGATATCTGTGATAAACTGTCTAAAACCACTACCTACTCCGTCAACAACAGGAGACATAAGCTATTCTATCATTATACCTTCCTCTCCGTAACCTACTGAACTGTATCTAAATGTTGCAGGACCCTGCCCTCCGAGACTGGCTACACGAGGAAACAGATCATTCCAGTGATCACATGAGGTCTTCACTATCAGATTATGCTGGAAAGAAAAGTGACATGGCCTCGGGCTGAGTTCACCGCATTCTATCCAATCTACTCTCGTCAGCTGCTTCGTTAATTTCTATCTGCATATGGCAGATTTGACTTCTTTAGCTTCCTTTAGGATTATGCTTTTTTTCCAATGAGCCTCTGCTCTCATCAATAGCCAATAAGACTGTGATTTGGGTTTCTCCATGTCCTTACTGTCAGTTTCACAATAGGAGCGCTGTCAAGTCCTGTCACGCTTTGACATTTATTCTGTAACCTCGCTCCAAAAACCTTTTGAGGCTTCGTATGATAACGCAACAAGCAGACACTACACCACTTTGCAGCCCATACACGCAGTTCACAGTTGCTTCCATTGGCTGCTGCAGTCACGTATAAAAAGTTGGTTGATGAATGTATTTAATTCTCTATGGTGGGGGTTCATACTGACAGACAACGGATGCAGTGGATATATGACTGGCTGCTATCTGCTAATGATCCTGCACATCAACCAAAAAAAACTGTGCCAGGAAACCATTTTCTAATCACACTGCCGTGCTTCTTTCTGACAGCACGGCCCGCTATCAATTTCGACCAATACTAAAGGCAATTCCCTGCTCGTGTGTCTCATAGAGGGTTTAAAAGATAGGGTGGACCCTTTCCTTGCTCTCTCTCCTGGATCGAGCCAGATCGCCGTGTGTGGAGAAAATCAAGGAAGTTGATTTCTCCTTCAACAACGAGCTCCTGTGCTTTGCCACGGTTCACTTGAAGTTATCGGGCTCAACTTATTCCCGCTGCTCATCTGGCAGGCTTTATTACTTGAGGCATGGGATGTCACCATGGTTACTATGTGCATGGCACGTTTGTTTATGGGTCCAGACAGATTTCCTCCACCATATACCGCTGCGAAGTATTTCCCTAAATGCAGTAAATGGAGGCGGATGGCCCTTCGCCTGTCCTCCTGACCTCTCGTGTCCTTTTCTGCAACCCATCCTGACCTCTGACCTCCGTGCGGTCTCTAAAGAAACGGGGGGAAAGCGCGTGTTTTCCAGCGGCGCTGGATTACACTTGAACGATCACAGCCGGCCTGGCACAGCATCACGGATTCATCTTCACAGTTATATTTCGACCGGCTACCAAACAGCCTACTGTGGTCTGACCACATTTCCCGCGAGTCTGTCGCGCTCCTCTCTGAAAGTCAGCCAACGCAGCTGTAGGCCCCACTGGACCGGCAGGGCAGGTGCAGCAAGCGGATGGCTCACGATCGATCGGTTTTCAAAATCCAACGTTTCGGGCAAATGTCAGTTAGCGACCGCACCGGCGTTGGACACAGATGCTAGCTGACAGCTAACGTTACGCGACGAGCCCCGGGGAGCGGCTACTCACTCAGCGGTCCCCCGGGTCCGAGGACCTGGTCTTTGGCCGGCGGAGTGCCGCTCTGTCGCTCGAAGTTGCCCGGGTTGGAGAAATAATCGCGCAGCCTCGGGAGCTCCCTGCCCGCTTCCAGCAGCTCCGTGTGGAACTCCAGGGCCGTGAGAATGTACTGGTCCCGCAGGAGCTGAGCAGCGACGACATCCACCGACACCCGCGTCTCGGCGCCGCCTGCCATGGCGGAGGTCGCCGCGGCCGAAAACGAGATGCCCTCGCCGCTGGGGCTCGTTCGGTTGCTAGACAGCAGCAGCGTCGGAGGCTCAGCGTCCGCAGGCGGGGAGAACGGGTTGCCCGGCGGCGGCCCCGGCGCCCCCTCGCTCGGGCTCCTCCCTGTGTCAACTGTCTCATTGGGGCGCCGCTCAGCCTCTTCCTCGGAATCGCTGAGATTAAACGGGTTGACCGACGCCATTTTTACACGATAAAGATTTCTAGCTGATCTAAACCTGCTCGGCTAATCTGAACCTCCCTCTTCCTAAATGGATGTAAAGCTAGCTTGTGTTTGGTAGGTGGGTTTGGCAAGAGGAAAGAACGGAGGGCTGTGATTGGTCGAATTCCAAGGGACGTTATGTGAAACCCCGCCTCTTGGATGGGATTCTAGAAAATGATTGGATACTTGGCACAGAAAGAAAAACTGGGCAGGGCACATTTGACAACATAGCCTGTGCTAGCTACTGTGTTGTCAAAGATACACAAGCTGTAAAAAATATAATTTCTGGTCAAACTGCACTGCAATTGGCGATGATAACATTGTAAAACATAAAGCTTTCAGTATATCCTTTAAAACGTTTTGTGAGAGGTGTTTTTTAAATGGAAACCTCGCTGGGAAATGTGTGAACTACAGTACCCACAATTCCGCTGCGACGCTCATAGGGCGACGTCAGTCAACAACAAGGAAGTGGAATGCTCATGGCACCTGAATTTCTTTGAGCTAATCTTCTTAAAAGAGAGGCACAGTTGGCTCTGTAAAAGCGCGCACTTGAAGATTACGTTGATCTTCTTTAACTACACCAAAGCCTCAGTCTGCCCGGCTCTTCTGTGTTAGTAATCGCTCATGTGCGAAGATACAATAGAAGCTGAATCAGTTGGCCTAAACAGGTGAAATGGAAGTAGATTAAACTGTTCTTCCATTCATTCAGCAACGAGTCAGCGCCCTCCGGTTTCACAGTCGGATCCCGCCGACGTAACATACAGGTAAGACTTGTTTCTTGAGCCATTGATTCAAGTCTTTCACTGAGTCATTCCAGGTTTATCTGATGTTTGTCAGTCTCTTTACAGTGCACCGAAATAACTATCAAAGACATCATCTTTGCACGTTGACCAATGGCATAGGGTGACGGAAGGATTATTCTGTTTCTGAAGACAAATACTTTGGCTTAACCAGTCCACAGGACACTGAACCTTTATAATGACTGCTTCTAGCTTTGAACTGACCTCTTAATCCTAAATGTAAAGTTACACTGTCAATAATATCAATCTTTTTTTGTTGTTGTTGTCTTTCTTTCTCTCATGTAATCTCAACATGAAATCTTCCTTCTTGCTTTCTCTCTGTCTCCAGGTTGTTCTGCAGGCCCGGCAAAAAAATGAGGGTGATCGCCTTCTTCCTGGTTGGACTGGCAGTCCACGTGATCTTCTTTATTTCTATCTTTGACATCTACTTCACCTCTCCCCTGGTCCACGGCATGACGCCCCGGGCCACGACGCTGACACCGCCTGCCTCCAGACTGGTGTTGTTGGTGGCCGATGGCCTCAGAGCCGACAGTCTCTTGACCTTACTCCCCGACGGCTCATCCAGGGCTCCATACCTGAGGTTGGAAAACGTTGACTGTGTCTGTCTGTCTGTCTGTCTGTCTGTCTGTCTGTCAGTCAGTCAGTCAGTCTTGGTCTTTTTCTAATAATTTGCCCATGAATCCAAAGTAAGTGGTGTATGTGTTTGCATTTCCAAATATCAGGAGTGTGATAGAGGAGAGCGGCACCTGGGGCGTGTCGCACACACGTGTGCCCACCGAGTCTCGGCCCGGTCATGTTGCTCTAATCGCCGGCTTCTATGAGGATGTTAGTGCTGTTGCTAAAGGTAATAATAATAATAATAATAAATTTAGGTGTGCATTTGTGCATGTATACAGGGAAAAAATCAATGGGAAAGGTTAATGAGTGGGTGTGTTTTTGCTGTCATGTTGTATGTGTCTGTGTGGGTGTTGTTTTTCTGTTTGTGACAGCACATGCATTAACCTTTTGTTTGTGTGTGTGTTGTCAGGCTGGAAGGAGAATCCCGTAGAGTTTGACTCTGTGTTTAATGAGAGCAGACACACCTGGTGCTGGGGCAGCCCTGATATTCTGCCCATGTTTGCCAAAGGTACATAAGCACACACACATGCACACACACCCACGCAAACAACACAAAAACCCACACACAAAGCCCTAATCAATAAAAAAAACCAAAGATAGATCACAGATAAAGTCTGTATCAAAATCAAAAAACAAACTTTGCAACACATTCATGTATGCACAATAAATAACGCGAGCATAACATTTAAAATTTCACATAACTGCTTACATATTTTAATATTTTAAAAACATAAAGTCCTTCTAATGAGTCTCATGTTCCTTCGTCTGTCTTCCAGGTGCCAGTGGAGACCATGTGTACACCTACACATACCCAGCAGAGGAGGAGGACTTTGCCTCCACCGATGCCTCCAGGCTGGACAGCTGGGTGTTCACTCAAGTCAAAGTATGCTAGAAGAAATACTAATGATAGTTATGTGTAATTAATGTATAAAGTTATTTATATAGTCTTTTGTGTTAAGAAAGAATCTGATACGTATTAGCCGGGAGCACACAGGCTGTTAAATCTTTAACCTTCTATCTTTAACCTATAAGTATTTGTATTTGCCTGTGTGAAGTACATTTTCCACTTCCGTCTTCATTGTCTCTTAATGCATCAAGGCTGGCTTTTAGTATCATATTTATGTCATTTGTGATTAATTGGAGTAGATTATAGTACAGCTAACGTGAGCTTTATTGGAAATTATGGGTACATTATAACAAAGAAGTATGTAGATTCCTTCCTGTCAGTGAGGATATTATCAATAAATCCAACTGTTTTTCTTTCTGTCAACAGTCATTCTTTCAGTCAGCAAAGTCTAACTCAAGTCTGAGGGCCAGTCTGCTCGAGGATAAGAATGTCCTCTTTCTGCATCTGCTGGGCATCGACACAAACGGACACGCCCACAGGCCGATGTCACAGTAAGAGACACGTTTTTAAATATTGTTTGCTGCGATTTTGATTTTATTTGAGTCCACTCTTCATAACATAAAAAGGAAATTAACGTATCCTCCCAAACCAGCATTCAATTCAAGTAGTGGTATCTTCATCTTGTATTTGTCTTTTGTGTATTGTCTTCAGGGAGTACCTGGACAACATTGGTCTAGTTGACACTGGTGTAGCTGAGTTGGTGTCTATTGTAGAAGAATTCTTTGGTTATGATGGCAGAACGGCCTATGTGTTCACTTCTGATCATGGCATGACAAACTGGGGTAAGACTTTTGTTTATGTATGTGTGTGTTTTTATTGTCTGCAAGTTGACAAAAAATGTCAATGAACTCTTTGGACTCTTGAGGCATTTGTTGAAGTGCGTGAATTTTTCTATTTGTGCGTGTTTTCTTGCACGTGCCTGCAGGTTCCCACGGTGCAGGCCATCCATCTGAGACACTCACCCCTTTAGTGGTGTGGGGGGCTGGAGTTCATAATGCCCTGAGAGTCACTGAACCCCAACCCTATGACGATGGATACCTACAAGGTGCTAAACTCATGCACTGTTCTCACAGAGGCAGAGTGACATTTTGTATTTTATCTTGTTTTATTTTATTTTTTTAATTAATCCCCTTCTGTTTCTCCCAGATTGGAAACTGGAGCACCTCCGTCGGGTTGATGTCAGTCAGGTGAGATCCCTGGCCTGGCCCTACAGTAACAATAATTAATCATTGTCACTATGTTCAGTGTGTATGACAGCGGCGATATAACAGAATGACAGGTCAATAAAATGAAATCATTTTTATCGTTTCCTGCAGGCTGACATTGCTCCCCTCATGGCGTCTCTCATTGGTGTGCCCATTCCTGTCAACTCAGTTGTAAGTTCTAACATAATCTAGGCAAAACGGGAATATTATTTTATTGACGTAACTTATCAAGTTGTGTGTAACTGTTTGTATGTCTTTTTTTTTTCCAAAATGGAAGTACATTTTGGTGGCTGCAAAAATCTGTGAATTAATCTTAATTCTCATTTGAGTTCTGATTTGTTCAGCAATTAATGTTTTCAATACATAATTATGACTTGATGTTCATCTTGATGTGTATTTGTGTTGCCTCAGGGTGTGCTACCTCATACCTACCTTAACAACAGTGACCTGTTCAAGGCAGAGAGCATGTACACTAATGCTATTCAAGTACTCGAGCAATTTAAGGTATGACAGCATGCATCTCTGCTGTGGGAAACTGTGGGTTACTTCTTAACTCTGTATACCATTGTATGTGTCTGTGTACCAATGTATCATTTCAAGTTATAAATTGTGCTGATGTACATGAATGGTAGTACAACTATAATGACAGTGCTATATATGTATATTATTTTATTTTTGTAGATGAAAATGACCCAGAAAAAGGAGACAACCTTGTCTTTTCGCTTCAGCCCATACCAGTAAGTACAATAAGTGAATTAATGACTAACAGCAACTGTATTAAAAGAGCTTTTTGTAAGTTTTGCTATTGCTTCATCGTCAACGTGAGTAGCTTTTTACTTACCAGTCAAGCTTAAACGTTTTGAATTCAGCATCAAACACCACTGGGTAAACACAAATCGACCAGGAAACAGAATTAAATACGACACTCGTCGGTCTTGTCAATCGGCATCCAGTCTTCTCACAAGAAGTAGTGCTGCTCAAAAGGCGTAATATAACGTCTTGTCTTATAAACACAGCAGCAGTGCAAGCCCCTGCAAGGAACCAGATTTAGCTGCAGAGAAAACTAAACATAAAGCACCTTTTTTTAATACCATGAATTCACTTTTCATCACAACATATTTACCAAGTGCTCATGTCTGGCACCTTTCACATCATGTACAAAGTGCGGAGAGTGTAGAACCTTTCCAAGTATTATATTTCTAGCCTGTGTAAATATTAAGCACATTTATGGAGTCGTTGTATTAGAGACCTGATTTAAATGCGAAGTCACGCAGTTCGTCTTTATTCCTTTGCCTCTTTTCTTTTTTCCCCCCCAGACAACTGACTGAGTCAAAACAAGCAGGATTCATCAACAAGGCCAGAATGTTGATTCAGCTGGAGAAGTACGAGGATGCTGTGAGTGTCAGCGAAAAGACCATCGGCAGCTTATGCTGTTTAAAAACCTGCTGTTTACACATGCAAACATTTAGCACTCGAGCTGTGATTATTACCATAATACTCGGCAGACGGTCATTGTAATGGCCGACACCAATGGAATCAGCTAAACTGTGGTGAATGTTGTCTACATTAACACATTTATATGGATGTTTTTGTTGCTACATTCATTACTGAATTTTTTTTTTTCTCTCCATGCTTTTGCTAACATACCCTCTTTCTTTTACCCCATGTGTCGGCCTCTCATCAGATCTCTCTGTGCCAGTCTCTGATAACCCATTCCCTGGAGGGCCTGGTCTACTACCATACCTATGACAGGTTCTTCCTGGGTTGCAGTGTGGTGCTGGGATTTGTAGGCTGGACCTCGTATGTTGTCTTGGTGATACTGAAGACTCACGCTCGCCTCAACAGACATCCCAGCATCCTCAGACAGGTCAAGGCATACAATAATATCCCTGATTTGTTTTTTTTCCCCCTTTAAGGATTCCTTCCACCAAAACAAGCTATATAAGTCATGTTTTTGCGTTGGCAGATGCCCAGCTATACCCTGGAGAGGCTGTGTATGTGTGTGACAGTGGTGATCACTGGGTTCCTGCTTATCCAAAGGAGCCCTGTTACCTACTACATTTACTGCCTGCTGCCTGTCCCCATATGGTACTCTGTCCTGAAGGAGTGAGTACCACAAAAAACATGAAACACATGTGCACACATACATTATAAACAGTCAATGAATATTGCACTTTTTATCTTGGCTCTTATTTACCACACACATCACATTCATGCATGTCTGTCGCAAGTGATGAGATAATTTACATCCTTTGAAGTGGTGTTTTCCCACTGCATTTGCATTTTTGTTTTCTTCTCAATGTTATCACGTGAAATAATAATCTCATAAATGATCCATTTTAGGTCTCGTACTCTGACAGATTTGATTCAGTCGGCTCCTTCTCTTCCACTGTGGAAATGTTTTGGCTATTTTGTGCTGGTGGCATTTGGAGTTGAGTTACTGGTAGGTGTTCTATAAGGTTCTGTAATGTATAGGTAGAGGCATATTTCTGCTATACAGCATTAGCCGACCTCCAAATACTACATGTACATTATGATACAATGTAGTTTACAGTTCACTGTGGGTGACGGCTCACCTCTGCTGCCCCCAGGTGGCGAGTTTCTTCTATCGCGCCGTGCTGACTGTGGGCCTGGCTGTCCTCTCGCTCTGGCCCTTCCTGTCAGGACTTGTTGGCAAGGCCAAGGTAACTCTGTCACAGATAATGGCTCCGATAGCTAATGAATGAGTAATACTCTCATTTTGGAAACAAAAAATGTAAAATGACTTCAAACTAGACATGTCGAGTATTGCCAGGAAAAGTCATGGTATTTGAATAAGTAGATTTCCATACTTGGAAAAGGTGATGGAAAATGATGTCTCTCCAGGAAATGTGGGAATAGGAGATGGAGTTTCCTGTGAATTAAACCCTTTTGCAGAATTTTTCTTGACTGATGGATGTTAAGCCAACTCATGGACAAATCAGTCACCTTTATCAATGAACAAAAAAGACGCTGAAAGAATCTACTTGGTGAAAAAAGTGCAATAACCTTAATTAATAGTTAATAGAATGAATATAATCAACATGATTGAATAGATTATCTTTTGGATTTCTGTATTGCCTTTTAGATTTCTTTTTACACCACCCTCACATTTTTTTTATTCAGCATTTCATTGATAAGTAAACCCGTTTCATAAATTCTCCTCAATAATCAAGATCGTTATATGATTCGACACTTGATCACTTATTTCAATCCTCTGCCCCAGTCCTGAAATCATTTCTCTTTTCTTTCTTCCTTTTGAAAAATGTGGTTGTTCATTTTGTCTTTTAGTTGCGTCAATTTGTTGAAACATCTGTGGGTTAAGCGATGCACAAAGATGGGAACTAAGTGGTTTGTTGTGGAACTTGCACACATTTTTGACGTTCCCTTAAACTTATAAATAATCAGTCTACCTCAGATTAGTATCTGGTTTGTTTGTTAAAAAATGAATTGTCATACATCCTCTAACTATGTGCATGTGTTGTCTCTGTCCGCATGTAGTTCCACTCATTGAGCTGGTTTCTGGGCAGCTTGTTTTTGGCTCTTTTCCCCCTGATGCCTGTTGTGGGAAGAGAGCCGAACATACATCTGGTGTGAGTGATTCCTCTGTTTTCTTACATTTACAAGACCTCAAAAGGTTTTTTTTCTCCATTCTTAAATTAAATGACATCACAGATTGACAAAATTAGTTTTCTTGAATTCAGAACTAGATGAGCAGTATGATTTGTTCAATATCAAAATATCAATGTTTTCCCCATATCAATATACAATTGTCCAAAATATGGAAAATGTATGCAAACTTCCATTTAGTTTAAATAGTTAAATCTTCAATTAACTTTTTTTCCCCCTCGGTTTTCAATTAGAATTTGCAATCTATAAAATGTTGTAGCCTTCAATCCGAGTCATCACTAGGGTTAATTTCTCAGATCTAACAAAGCTATATCCACAGAAGCCATTTTCCAACTAATTTGAAAAGCTAAACCGGCCTTCCCATTACAAGCTACCTGAAGGTGATATGTAAAGTGGGCGTGGTTCCCCTTTAAATAACCGGTCAAAAAGCCTCATGATGCTGTAAATAAAACTAAAAATTCTACAGGAGTCAGAGACTGATAATTAAGCTGATAATTATTGCTGTAATACCTTTATACAACGTACATGTGCAACATTAAGCTAGATGCTGTGTGTGTTATAGTAATATTTGTTGTTTGTTGGCTCAGTACCTGCGCAGGTCTACTTGCTCTCTTCACATCAGCCTGTTACCTCTGGTCATCACGACGGAGAACACCGCTGCACCTTGGTGACAGACAGCAGTTTGTTGCCCAGGTAACTGCAGCGCGTGTGTGTGTGTGTGTGTGTGTGTGTGTGTGTGTGTGTGTGTGTGTGTGTGTGTGTGTGTGTGTGTGTGTGTGTGTGTGTGTGTGTGTGTGTGTGTGTGTGTGTGTGTGTGTGTGTGTGTGTGTGTGTGTGTGTGTGTGTGTGTGTGTGTGTGTGTTACTGAATTTAAAAAAACCAAAATAATAAAATTACCTGTCAAACTCAACAGATGCTCCATGTGGCAGTGTGTGCATATGTGCCCTCCCTCACACACTCCAGTCTGCAGCAGAAACAGGGCCTGCCACTTCTTAATCAGATCATCAGCTGGACCACATTAGGTAAGAGGGAGGGAGGGAGCACTGGGCACATGAGACTTGTCCCAACTCACCACCTGAGGAGATTAAATATCACATTTTGTCATATAAATATATTAGTAGTTCCGTTTCAAAACATATTGATCAGATATTGAATGATTTGTGCCAGTTAAAATGGCTGAACCTGTACTGCAGTATATGACCCAACACATTATTTTTTTTCTTTTCTCTCCTCTCAGGATCTTCTCTGCTGGTTCCGTTGTTGAGCTCTACTCGTCTTTTCCATCGACTCCTCAGCATATTCCTCTCTCTCGCAGCCACATACCTACTGCTCAGCACTGGGTGAGACATGATATTACACAACACCAATAAACCATGTCTAGTGTTCAGACTGGCTTTATGATTAGATATGTTTTAAACACATTACTTTATTTTAATCACTCATTTCATATCTTCTATCTTGTAAATTTTATTCTGCTTTTGCGGTCTTTTAATATCATCACTGTTATATGTTTGTATTTCATTGTATTTACTTTTTCTTCAATTTATTTATAAGTTTTATCTTGTTTTTGAGCGTTTTTTAAAATATTCTTTATAGTATTTAATTGTCACCGTGTTTATTTGTTTTGTCCTTTTTTTGGCTCATCTGTCTATGTTGAAGCACGACACTAATCCTGTATGGAAGGTGCTACACAAATTAAGTTTTGATTGATTGGTTGTCATATTGAACAGTGTGGATCATATTTCTAATATTTGTGCTCTCTCCAACCTAGGTCAGAGGCCTTGTTCCTTCCTGTGTTATCTTGGTTGATGTTCGTGTGGATCAACATTGAACAGGAAGCCATGCTCGCACAGGGTGTCTCTGGCAGGCAAGAGGTAGCCTACAGCCATCGTGTGTACGCTTCTGAGTTTGGAAGATTTGTCAGAACAGCGTAAACTATGTGGCAAAAATGAGGTGCAAATGTCAGGGAGTCAAGTGCTTCCAGATTTACAATTTTAAACTTAAATCACATGTTGCTATTTCATACACACACTGGATTCTCTAAGGAGAGTTACCAGTTTCATTTATTTGTCTTTAATGTAAACCTGCCACACAACAAGCAGTGATCCAAGTTTGACATTTCCCTCAGACATGTACTGTAACTGTCTGTATCCTCTTTCATGGTGTAGGTTTAAATAAAGCTCGACGTGATGACATAATGGACCTGAGTTCTCAGCTCAGCGCCATGTGTTTGGGTGTGTCTATGCATGTGTGTGAATGGGTGTAAGCACATGTGTACAGGCCTGTTTTTATGCATGCATGTTTTTAATGTTTCTTTTCTCCTTCTTTTTTTTTCAGCTCTCCACTATTGATTTCTCTGCAAACATTGACATTGCCAAGATCCGACATCTGAAGTTGGATGACATCAGGAGATCTTATTTTTTTGTATCCACATGAGAGTATTTGCAACAGTGACATGTGAAAGAACAAAAAAATAAATAATAATAACCTAACTGGCACTGGCAACTGGTCTATTTGGAAGTTGTCCAGGCCAGACTATATGTAAGATAAGAGTATTTGATGTTGTAACATTATTTCAGCTCTTTCCTTGACCATACGTTTTCTACAGGTATTTTTTATAATAACAGCTTTCTTCGGCACAGGGAACATAGCATCCATTAACAGGTCTGTACTGTATGTCTTTTGTATTTATACACTGTATATAGAAGTGTGTGTGTGTACGTGTGTGTGTGCGCGTGTGTGGTAAATTGCAGGAAGTTGAGTCATAGTTTCTTGGATTTATGTGTTTTGTTAAGACCAGGCAGTGTCTTGTGTAGAGTATGCTTTTTTCATTTCACCACATACAGTATGTGTTAGACTCAGTCATCAAGAAATCTATCCACAACACATATTTATATTCTCTGAATGATTTTAAAAAATAATTCTCTAGAATTGCTCTGGTTATTCCTGTCCAGTCGTCTTCAGTCACTTCCTCCATGTCTTTCTACCTCTCACCCAGTTTTGACCCAGCGTCAGTTTATTGTTTCCTGACTGTCTTCAAACCCTTCATCATGGGAGGGCTGATGATGTGGAAGGTACCACTTTCTATTTTTACTGTATTCAACACCTTGTTGAGAAATAACAAGCTGCTGAAAGTTTATTTTCAGGAAATAAGTTTCAAAGAAAGAGAAGCGGATAGCAGACTGTGTCTTGTCAATATCTATTTGTACATTTATCAAGAAAGTATCCTTAAATATGTTTTAGCCTTACTCTTTTGCATTCTTATTTGTGTATTGCTACCTTATTGTGATTTGTAATAGACAAAAATGCTACTGCATTATTCTGAATCTATTACATTTCTCTGGATTTCATAATGAATGAAATTTCCTTAAATTCTCCTCTTTTTTTTCTTGCAGGTTATCATCCCGTTCATCATAGTAATGTGTACATTTGAGACCATCCAAGTTGTGACGCAGCTTTCGTCGCGAAGGTAACCTCTCGCTGCAAACCTATAAACAGACACCTGACGTTTCGACTTTAAATCTGATACAACCGTTTCCTTTGTAGACTGACGTAAAAAAAGTTTCTAATCTGTGGTTTGTCATGTGAAGCATGAAGTAAATTGACTGCCCATGTTAAACGTTGAGTAAAAATGTGTTGCCGTGGACGATTATAAAACTTTTGCTCTCAGTAGTTTATAACGATTTCATTCCTTCTTTCTCTTTTTTTCTTGTGTTCCTTTTTTCCAGCTTGTTCCTCATAGTCCTTGTCATCTCTGACTTGATGGCTCTGGTAAGGCGTTCCTTGCCAGATTGAAAAAGGATTTTGTGCCAAGTAGACTGGATGTGAACATTAGATAATGATACATTTTAACTCACACTTTCTTTCCTCAGCACTTTTTCTTCCTGGTGCAGGATTACGGCAGCTGGCTGGACATTGGCACGAGGTATGTTAACTGGGAAATACCCGGTGTCCTAATCACTAACGTAGCTCATAGACACACACTGTCCCTCCTCCTCCTTACTTACTTTAGCCCACTGTTTGAAATGGTATTTGTTTTGCACATAAACATGTGAAACCTCTTTCTTTGTCCCTCACAGCATTAGCCACTATGTGATTGTGATGTCGATGACCATCTTCCTGATGCTGCTAAGTGTGTTCACGCACATACTCACCTCACAAAGACTTGTCCTGTGGAGGAGACCCAAGGTGCACTTCCCTTAAATCAACATTACACATTAACACGCTGGTGACGCTAAATGTTTCATCTTTTTTCTTAGCTACTTTTCATCCAGCATTAGTTTTTATTAAACCAGATTTTGTTTACATACACATTATCAGGGATATTGTTGTAGGACTCTGTATAATTTATAGTACTGTGCAAAACTCTTTGCTTCATTGTTTTTTGGAAACCCCGTCTAATTTGTCCTTATTAGTTAGATGCTTTAAATCCGCCCCCTCTCTTACTGTCTTACTGTAAGTGTGTGAATAATTTCACACATGACTATCTGAGAAAATGATGTGGCAAATGACCAGGTTTTAGTTCTTCCAAAAAAAAAGTTCCATTTCCTGTGAAAACGTGTCTTTTTTATTTCTGTATTACAATGTGATTTCAAGTAGTAAATCATTTTAAACTCTTATTGCTTAGATGGATGATTTTAATATAACATTGTCCAGAGTGGCCTAAGACATTTGCACAGTACTTGTTTGCACTGTATTCTTTTGTCTCAAGCACATTGTTTTTGCATTAATCATTGATGAACTGACTTGAATGTGTGACTGTGAATTATGTGTTTGCCAGGGGTCCTGATATATGATCCACCAAAGACAGATAAATTGATAACTATTTAAGTATGTAGCTATTTCCTGTAAAGCTGCCTAAATATATCCTTGTTTATAAGAAACAAAATGTTTTGGGTCTTTTATATTTATTTATTGTGACTGTGTTGTGTATGTACCAATAAAACTGATCCGCAAATTTTAAAATGTTAATCCTGGAAATGTAATACAATTGTATTTGTTTAAGCCAGGCCCACTTACCAAACATGCAGGGCCCCATCTGGTCTAAAGACATTTGTTTTGTTTTCATCCGACCAAAGAATATGCTGCCAAAATTCTTCAGGTTTCCTCTTTGTGCTCTTTGGCAAAGTTGAATCTTTTCAGTTTTTTGGCCACTTTGTAGAGTGGCACCGTCTGTAGAGGTTGACCTCCTGCATTGTCCTTCACACTCTGTCTGACCAGTCACTAAAACACCAATCTCCCCAGATAATCCTTGTTTCGAGTCAGACACACTTAGACGACTGTTTTCCGATGCAAGGTTGCATAAATGGCGAATAGTGTGAGGCGTCATTTCTCAAGGACGACCACATGCACTTTTCTGTTTTTATTATTGTTTCATCATTACGCCTCCGAAACCCGCTGCCTATGTGTTTTAGGCTTATGTTTAGTAGCCCACTCTTGTACCTTCTCTGATCTCTATGAGCCACAACTCAGGTCAAAGTGAGAAAACGTCAGCCTCTGGGTTATTTTAAAACGTTTTTTTTTTTCTTTATAATTTTTTTTTTTTTACATTTTCAATGTATTCATATCTAACCTTTTTGCCTTTATTCATGTGTAAGACCAAATATTTCCACAGGGCTGTGCTCAGAAAGGTTACAAGATCTACGTGGGGATGTTAAACAGAAATCCACTCATGTCCTTATATGACCGCACTTGAAAAAAGTCCTTTAGCACCTGGCAGAATTTTAACTCACCACCACTCAATTAAAAACAATGTCCTTAATATTTACCTCTAAAGTCACCCCCTGACCTTCAGCACCAGCTGGAGTTGCACTAAATGCCTAATATGGTGCGTACTGATTATCTAATAAGAGTTTACCATGTCTGTCCAAAACAACAGCTTGCAGCACCACATCCTCTTTCACCTCTCACAGCTTCATAATAGTGTAACGACTATTGGCTATCCATTGCATGTCTCAGCATGATATTTTAAGAAAATATTTCAACAATTGTATTTTAGTACGATTCGACCTGCAGTTGTTAAACTTATAGAGATTTAGGGTAAGATGAACATTGTTAATAATATCAAAAAGCGGTCAGGCTGTACATGTTGGCAGTGTATTTTTTATTTCAGATTGTGTGACAGTAATTCATTGATGCTGCTTAGTCTTTTGGTAATTTGGCTGGAGACCTGAAGTGTAAATCTGTAGTGGCAAACCCCATAAGCCTAAGGATGTATTATATGCACCTCTACTGCTACCAACCACCCTATACTTCTAATCAACAATTCTATAGACATTCCCTCTATTATCATATAGATACAATACAACTTCATGAGGTAATGGTTTATAAGTGAGTGTACGCAGCGGATACAAAAATAATGACCATATGAAGAGAGGCAACCAGAGGAGGAAGCAACTAAGCTCTGTGGCTGTGCTAACGTGCGTGTGTGTGTGCCCGCGCAATAACACATGGCACGGAAACAAACACATACACACACACAGCACACACGATATGCAAAAGAGGACTGTGGTTTCTGACAACACACACAGACACAGACACACACACACACACACAATCACACTACGTTTTTGCAACCCTAACTTCCACTTGCAGTTGACACATGTTCACACTCGCTCTCACACACACAGATAAAGAGCTTTTCCCGTGCTCATCGACACATCGTGGAGATGGTGTGACGTCGAAGACATTCAAAGAAATTAACACAGCAATCGGCAGCCGGCTCTTGTCTTGACCAAAAGGTATGTGAGGGATCTAGTTTCGACTCTGTGATAATCCATGATTCAATTTGAATTGCAGCATTGCTCTCTTAGAAATAATTAAACTTTGTAAAATGTCATAACTTCTTCAGAATTTTTCATTTAAGATAGACTCAGGTTGTTTTAGCACTGTTTCCTGTCACTGATTTGCATGACACACTATAATGATACCCCGGTTAATTTCTTGATCTGTATTATGTTTTCAAATAGCAACATTCAGTATATTATTGGTAAATTCTCTACATCTAAATATAGTGAGGTGCTTTGCGTCTAAGAGATTTTAAAAAAAGAAGCTAAATCTGCCAGTTTTTACTAATTTTCTCTATCTCTTAATATCTCTTTTTAATGAACATTTCCTGTAATATTCACCCCTGAGTATCTCAAATTCTTCAACTTTGTGTGTCGTACCTCTCTCCCTTGCTCTCCTTCTCCTAAGATGAACTCCACAGTAGTCCAGAGTCCCATGGGGAGCACGGACTCCTCGCCCTCGAACAACGAAGATGCCGTCGAGTACCGCACAGTCCTCCTGGCCATCTTCCCCGTGGTCCTGGTCAGCGGTACCATCAGCCTGAGCCTGATGACGCACATCTTGAAGTCCAGCTCCACGTCCATCACCTCCATCGCGGTGCTCAACCTCATCTTCGCCCACTTCGTCTTCCTCGTCACGGTGCCCTTCAGGATCTACTACTACGTGACTCAGCACTGGGGCCTGGGCTTCACTTGGTGCAAAGTCGTCAGCGCCATGATCCACATCCACATGTACATGTCGTTCATCTTCTACGTGGTCATCCTCATCACGCGCCTGATGGCCTTCTACCACAAGGCCGAGCAGCAGGCCTCCTTCCGGAGCATCCACGCGCTCCTCGTCAGTGGCGTGGTGTGGATGGGGGTGCTCGTCCTGGTCCCTTGCATCATGTACTTTTCCTACGGCAGGGACACCGGGGACAACGGCGAGAAGAATGGCACATTGTGCTTCCACTTTGGGAGAAACATCAAGTCTGGCGCCAAGGTGTTCAACTACATAGTGAGCATGCTTATCATAGTGGTGGCCGCCGTGCTGACGGCGCTCCAGGCAAACGTCCTGAGGGTCTTGTACAGGGAGCATCGCCAGGGGTGCACCTCGCAGCAGGATTTCGACGCGCAGCTCAAGAGCCTGTGCTTCGCCCTCGTCATGGTGGTCTGCTTCATCCCCTACCACGTGTTTCGACTCCACTACCTGGAAAACATTCACCTGCAGCACATCAACGAGGTGTTCCTGAGTCTGACCACTTTCAACTGTCTGGACATGCTCACCTTTTTGGGGAGGAGAACCTTCTTATGTGCGTCTTGGTGAAGGGCTTGTGTGTGTGAGGGGGGGGGGCAAGGGCAAGGGGGGGGGGAGCGGTATTTTTATGCAGAAATAAGAATATATATGTGTATCCTGTGTGTTCCACTGTATTTGCTAATATGTAACCCCTACTCACATAGCTGAAGTGTGCAGCTTCAAAGCTGGGAAGAGAAATAAATGTCTAAAATCATTACTTCTTTTAACCATTGTTTTGTGAAACATTACCTCAAACCACTTGGATCTCTTACCTTCTGCCCTCAGAGGTGTTGTAGAAGCTGTGGCTGACACACACACACACACGCACACACCCATACACACACGCACACACACCTGGTGATCCTTTTCCTTTTGGTTTTTATGGCGCTGGGTTACTGTTTAACATCCCCACCCTAGTTTGAGTTTGTTTAGTAAATCGATCTTATGACTGGGCTATGTTGGCGCCATCCAGTGTGTTGCTCCATGAATTATAGGCAGCTCAGCTCTCCAACCTTCCCTTTTTAACGTTGTCGAACACCTTCACCACTTTTAACCCCGTTCTCATTGTCACTTTGATTAATGTGGCACTGAAGGTGCCGCTCACTACCGAGGTGCAGCGGCACAGACTGGATAAATGCACATCCCAGACAGGAACAGAAACGCAGGTGAGTCAAAAAATCCTCCTCTGCAGCACAATGTACGATCGAACTCGCAAACTATCCGCGCCAACTGTTAGGACAAAAAAGCCCTATGCAGTCAGTGGAGAAGTGAAGCTCACCTTCCGCAGTTTTGTTGAGGAAGTTTGGCAACATGTTCTGCTAAATCACGTGGTTTTGTATTTTTTCGGTGGCGATATGGCGGCTGCCCCCGTTCGCACGCACTGCAGTTGCTGCAGCTGCTGAATGTCCTTCAAGCAGACGTTTAACTGTGAGATGTATATATATATATATATATATATATATATTTACAGTGAAGTGGTTGTTCAACTATGTATGCGTTTGTGTTTGTGTTTTCGAGGGTGTGTATTGAGATAGTGTTCTCCCTGCCCCGCTCGCTGACAGTGTTTTGCAGACGACAGATAAGACCTCACTTTGTCATGTGTGCTGTGCTGTAAAGATCATGTGATAACTCATTTCACATTGTGTACAAGCGGCTGTCATAATCTTGAATAAGAGCGGTATTAGAGCGCAAAAATTGCCAAGAAAGACAGTGGTGATACGGTCACTACCTCTGCAGAAATACTGTCTTACTTAAAATGTAAAATGATGCGACAGCAACCTGGAAGTTACCACAGAGGCTGTAGTTTATGTTGTGTATATGTCAAATCTTAAGGGTGAGTGGTGTTGACCAAACAAGCCCTTCACATTTCTCACTAGAATATTAGCAGGAAGTGGTTTGGGTTTATAGGAAATAGGTTGGAGGATTTTAATTGGTCTCTCTAAATCTCAAAAATGTTATTTCTATTGATTTACACATATTCTACGTCATAGCGGTGGTTCAAGAACTGCGCAACATGGCAGCAAATACACTTCTACACTTGAACTGTGTAATTTTCTTATTTCTATGTGTTTACTATTGCCTGGTCAGGAAGTAGTGGTTTACTAGAGTCAGTTGGGAGGCTGCTCATCATCTGTAACTATTAAAACCTGTAAACTAAATAGAGGCGACAGGATTATGGCCAGTTCTCACAGAGATAGCCTCTCAGCACAGGGGTTTTATGGCCGCAAAGAGCTTTTTGGTTGCTAGGCGGGAGCAAGGTTTGTCCAATACGTTCTGCTCGGATTTCAGCTGAAGGAGTCATAATACCTCTTATTATTTTAGGCGTTTCCAAGAGGGTGGATCTGATATATTTTGTATACATTTTCAGATTACGATCAACTGTAACGTTTAAGGACAAAAAGTTGGTTGGATAAGTTTTGTGCATTAGGCTGAACATAGGCTGCGTTTTCGAAAGAGCCTCAGTGGTTGAAGCATTTTATTTGAATCCAAATCAATCATCAGGAGAGTAGGCAGTAGTAAGTATTGACTCGTGAGAAAGCACTAATCATTACAGTAATGTGGCCTTAAATTCCTTAGCTTGTTGTCTTTGCACTCCACATTGAAAGCGTGAGATTTCCTTTTTGAGGCTTATAACCTGTTCACCCACAGCTATCGAGTGAAGTAGTTTATTTGACTCTTTAGCGAAACATGTTTTCAGAAGTGTTTCCTGTTCCTAAACCTTAAAGCACAATGTGCAAATTCATACGTGCAAAAAACAGACTCATACTCTCTTTAAACCTAATCTAATTTGGGTACAGTTACATACTCGTAACGCCGTGATGAATCAAATCTAGTGCTGTCCGACCTGTAATGTTCTACATGACTGCGAACATGTCTTTTAAGAGTAAACTCCTCACTCCTCACGAACCTGATGAGTCAGGAGGCCAGATCTCAGTGCCTGGTTAAACTGTAAACTCTCTATCACTTCTCTCTCTCTCTCTCTCTCTCTCTCTCTCTCTCTCTCTCTCTCTCTCTCTCTCTCTCGAGGACGGTGATGTTCTCTGGTAAATCTTAATAAACATTGCGTTTAAAAAATCAAAATCAAAATCTCTCTCTCTCTCTATTAGGCTTTGACCGGATACAAATCGTTGTATCTCTTAAAATCCACTTAATAATCCATTATAATGTACTTCCTCTGCCCACAGATGCAATATACTATAGGTTTATCCTCCCGCCTGCTCACGTGCTGTAGGTGCTTTCCTCACTGGACCACTCGTTACTGATGTAGGGCGTCAAATCTCCCATAACACTGCCTCTTATCATTTATAACTTGCTCTAACAATGCCCCGAATGGGTCACCTTTTACAATAGGATTTAGTGCAGTGAAACTGCCTATTTAAAGTGGGTGGGTTGGGACATTTTAACTGGTCTTTGGTAGTAAATTTGTGTCTGTGTTGACAGCGTACCTGGCCTGAAACAGGAGTCCGTCCACTGACAACGCTTTAACTTTCATTTTTGTGTCATCTGATTCTCTTGCACGCACGTTTCTTAGGAGACTTTTTAAAATAAGAGAACTGAAATAAGTGTACATTTAAATGCATTTTCATATCCTGTTGCGTTTGTGTTCTTAGGTAGTGTCAGTGTACTTTCCCCTTTCTCTTTTTACATCGTAGACCAGTCTCATAATTCTTAAAGGAAAATAACAAAAGACCCTGTGAACACATACTCCTGCCTGAAAAATCACATTACTCTTTAGCAGCAATACAAATGTTAACACAGACAATGAAAAACATATTGTATTTTTTATTACTTCTCTGTTTCAGAGAAGTAATACTACAATAAACCCAGCATCTAAATACATTTAAACCCACAGCAAATATGAGAAACACGCTTGTGGCAAACCCTTAAAACATTAACTTGCTAACTATCCCTTGACTAACCAAAAATAACAAGTAAACCTGAGGCTGGCCACTGAGGTTAATGTCACCGCAGATGTTTCACAGAGTAAATTTAGAAATGCTATAAATGCAGGATAAAGTTTTATGAACAGAGGGTGGGATGTAAACCCCAGGAAGTGTGTTTGTGGAAGAGCTGATGGAAGTTATCAGTGTTTTCCACTTCACTTGGTGTCTTTATAGATTATATCTGCTGAGGTGGTGGTGCTATTACTGCACTATTGATTAGATTAGGAAGCCTGGGAAGAACACACACACACACACACACACACACACACACACACACACACACACACAGGAACACACACACACACACACACACACACACACACAGGAACACACACACACACACACACAGGAACAGACACACACACACACACACACACACACACAGGAAGACACACCGTGGATATAGATACACATGCACAGTCGCTTGCCAACATGCACATAAAACTCAAGCTTTCTTTCAAAATTTCATGAAATATACCTCATGGTAAAAAAAAAGAACGTAGAATAAAGTTAGAGGAGGAGAAGTGAAATGAATGCTTCACCACTATCTTTCCATCTCAGTGATAAGTGTGAGGGAGAAGGACAGATAAGTAATGTGTAATAAAGTGAGAAGTCTTAGCCACAGCTCCTCCCCTCTCCTTGTCCCTGCCCCAATCAGATGGGATTACAGATCCTTTATTCCATGGGATCTCCCTTTTTCATGTCTGTAACAATTAGATGAAGCAGACGTGGGGAGACAAGGGGGGGAAAGGGACTTGAGGGAGACCTCGGTGTGTGTTGGGACGAGAATAAGAGAGGAAGGTGGGGGGGGGTGGAAAGAAGAGTGTGAGGAACCAGGTTGGAACAGGAATGAAGTATTCTCCTGCTCCTCAGAGTAAATCTCTGCTAGATATGGAAGTAGCCAACTACTGCGAGGGCCTGGATCCCTCGTACAGCACACTGGGCTTTGAGAGTGCAGAGGTGCTCTGTGGAGGAGGAGGTAAGTGTGAGTGCATGCACACACACACACACACACACCCCGACACATACACACACACACACACGGATGTGCAAACATGTGAAAACACGAATCAGACATGGGGTGGACACATACAAGTTAATGTAAGTACACGCACACACACGCACACACACACACACACATCAATCCATGCTGATACTTAAATCAATTACTGCGCCTGGTATATGACTGTGAGATATGATTTATCTCACATTGCTATAGTGGGGTGAATATTCCCATACATGTCTGTGAAGTTACCTCACTCACACCAGCGTCTGAAGAGAATAGTACGCTGTCCACTGCCATGAGAAAGGAATGTATCTGGCCTTGCATGTGTCCCTAATGTGACGCCTCTGTGTTGGAGCGGGTGGGATGGGTCACCTGCTTCATGACAGCATGAGGAAGTGTTGGTTTCGTAAGAGCAAACATTTTCAGATGAAGTGATGTGAGAGCACCGGTGGGCCCAAAATCAGTTGCTTCTTGCAAGAGTTCTCACAGAAGAGAGTTTTTTGTGTGTGTCTGAATGAAGTGATATGCATACTCTTGACGTTTTAATGCCGGACATCACAGTGTGTGTATCCAGTTGTCTGGTTACTCTAGCTGTGGGAAATGAACTACACTTGCCCACTGCTTGTATAAGCAAGTGGGACTATTTGTGAAGGAAAGAGAAGAGGGCTGGTTACCGGTTGTAAAAGTGTGAAACTCGTTTAGGCCAGAATTGCAGGTATGTTTCGTGAAGATATTTTATTGAGGAGCAAGCAGGCACCTCAGTGAAACACTGATGTCACCTCGGCATAACAGAAAAGTTCGCCCCAGCGCTGATTTCCTCTTACGCCGGCACTGACAGAGATGTGTGCAAGGAGGATGTGACCGTGCCTGTCGAAGCAGTTCTTGCACATGCTGCGTTCGTGCTGTGTCTTCGACTGAGCAATAAATATGCAGACACTGAGGAAGATTATGATTTTTTATGACGGTGGGTGGATGATTATGATCATGATGACGGTGATACTGTGATAACAATGATGGGATGGCAGTGAAAATAAAGAAATGGACAATGATGGTTGATATGCTTGGCTCTTTTATATTTCCCTAGCTCCACATACCGTATTGTAATGTAATGTGCAGGAATGAAACACCACACAGATGATTTAGCCGCAATGCACACATCTGCAATGTGTTTACTGGAATAAACACAAAATATATATTTACCAGAATAGTAGTAGTAGTAATTGTATACTTTCTACCAATGGTGATTTAAAAAGATTTGCTTCAGACAAGAATTTGTTTCTCTTGCATCACTGACCTGTAACTGTGAGAAGCAGCTCATGCCACTTTTAGAACAAAATAACAAAACCTTTGGAAAATGAAAGATACATATTGTATGCTTTGCTGTACAGAGATCCCAAAGATCAGTCTTGTCGACATTGAGCTGAATGTCACTCATATACTCCATACTTACAAACTTTATACTATCTTATACTAACTTATACTATCACAGCATTTGGAAACGGCCTATTTGATAAAAATAATGCAGTGGTGACACTGTGGTCCCTTGTTATCAGATATGTTCTTCATCAGAGCACACTGACCAATTTCTGGATGTGTACTTCAAAAATGTTTGCGTCTGTGTGAGTTTTTGTGTGCTGTATGTAATGCAAAGATGTGGGATGTAGCTGTCTGTACACTCTACGAGTGTATGCATGCACATTTACCTTTGCGCATGTGTTTTTTGTGCGTGTCAGACAGCATGCCGACCGAGCCGAGCCTGCCCGACGGAGTCAGCAGTAACTGCGCAATCTGCGGAGACAAAGCCACGGGGAAACATTACGGAGCCTCCAGCTGTGACGGCTGCAAAGGCTTCTTCAGACGCTCCATACGCAAGAACCACATCTACACCTGCAGGTACATCAAAAAAACAAAACAAGATATATATATTAGAGATGTGTGCACATGTTACTTTTCCATCCAGCCATAGGATCACGGCATGTCACATTACAGTATGTTACAGTACTCCCTGTAAAGCTACTTACATGATTACATGTCCATCATACGCAGGTTCAGCAGGCAGTGCATTGTGGATAAAGATAAGAGGAACCAGTGTCGTTTCTGCAGACTCAACAAATGCTTCAGAGCCGGGATGAAAAAAGAAGGTATGGAAAATACCCTTGTCCCTCGGATGAGACAGAAAGTAGCGACCACTGAATTTGTTTCATCTCTTATTTTCTGCAAAATTGTTTGTAGCGATGATACAGAACTCTGTACAGGATATCTTGTTATTTTTATACAAATACAAAATCTAGCCCAAACGCTCAATGTGGTTTATTTTTGTTTTTGCCACCAAGAGAGAGCACCGACTTAAAAAGCTCGCAGCACTGAAGAATCTGAACGCCGTTTCAAGATGGCTGAAATCGGCTCAGCCATAAAATAGGGGATTACTTAGTGTGTGTGTATTTATGAGGGGTATAACCTTGGCACAGCGGTTTATGACACCTAATCATGTGTTATTCAAACATGTTGTTCTGGATTGCAACTGGTTAACGTTTGACTCCTCGTGCTGATGCCAGGCTGTATGGCTATTTTCCTGAATATTAACTGCCCTAGTGTCGGCTGACGTTGTTTGCATTCAGGATTCCTTTCATCCTTCCTTCAGCACCCACGACTGCTTTCTTCTTGAAAACACTAAACCAAGATGGACACTTGAAGACTTGAAAGTTGAAAATTCTTTGTTTGAAAAGTACAGGGTGTGCCGTCCCTAACCTGTTCCCTTTTGATTTCTCTTTCACATGCGCAATAACTAATCTGTTTTTATTTTAGCTGTACAGAATGAGAGGGATCGGATCAGCTCCCGAAGAAACATCCCTGACTCTCAAGACCTGCCCCCCATCACTATTCTGGCCCAGGCAGAGTCGCTGTCCCAACAGGTGACCATCCTCCATGTGAATTTCCAAATTCCACATATGCAATATGTGAGCTGATGTTAGCTTCATCAGGCAATATCACAAATTTAATATCACAAATTGTGACTGAGGAAACTTATTGTTTCCTCCCAGATCACAGCCCCGGTTGTCATGGCAGACATATCAGAGCAGAAGTCGGCCACAGTTGGGGACGTGTGCGAGGCGATGAGACAGCAGTTACTGGTGTTGGTCGAATGGGCCAAATACATCCCTGCCTTTGGAGAGCTGCCACTGGATGACCAGGTACCTGTGGGGTGCGATGCATGATGGGTAATCTGTGATTAAGCTATTGCTTGCATCCTGTCATTCTGTTGAGGGGGGTTTGTTTAGTTTCTTTTTTTAATCTCAAATTTGATTTATGCCTTGGGGGTGAGAAAATACTTGAGGCAATAATTATTATATAGACATGTCTTCAAATTAGATTAAAGAGTCTTCTATTTACAACACGACAGTTACGGCCCCCTTGTGTGATGTGTGTAAGGGGGTGGGGGGTGGGGGCATTGTTGCATTGTTTGTGTTCTTTGTTTAACCACGGGTGTGTGTCTTTGTCTCCAGGTGAGCTTGCTCAGGGCTCATGCGGGTGAACACCTCTTGCTCGGGGTCGCAAAAAGGTCAATGCCGTTCCAGGACTTCTTGCTTTTAGGTACAAACTGACCACTAGAGAAAAAAGGAATCTTATGCATATGTGGTGCAGTCGGGTGGTTCAGCACCGATGTGTGAAAAAGACTGATCAAATGTTGTGTTAGCCGAGAATGATTAACATCAGGTTTCTGTTTCTTTCTTTAACGCCCTCAGAAGTGTCTCCTGTAAACGGCATTACTCATTGCTGGAGCATTTACCCGTATCACACTGTAGGCAGATCTGTCAACTGTACACACACAAGCACTCACACACACATTGCATTCTGCATGACATTTCTGGACTCCCCCCCCCCCCCCCCCCCCCCCCCCCCCATCCTTTATATAGTAACCTTGACTCAAACCCTAACACGGGCTTAACAAAAGTCTACAAGATTCAACTTATCTTCCGCTCAAGGCTAAAAAACTATTGCACTCACACTCCCCATACACACCCACATACCTTTCTCTCCCTTTCGACTCCCTAGAACACCGCCGCTGACCAATAAACTCTCTCCGTCCGCAGGTAATGGCTGCGTGATACACAGAAACAGTCCGGAGCCAGAGATATGTCGGGTGGCCAACCGGGTGCTGGATGAGCTGGTCCATCCCTTTCAGAATATCCAAATAGACGACAATGAGTATGCCGCGCTCAAGGCTATTGTCTTCTTCGACCCAGGTAATCAAAGTGATCAATTATGATTAGCATTTTAGCCATATTTTAGCTGTTGGTGTTAGTTTAGTGTATTTATACAAGAAGTGCAACACTCCCTCAGGTTATGGAAACTACTTGTGCAAGATTAGGATAAGACTTTGGAAACTGCAATTGGCAATAATCTTTGGCACAGACTTTTATGATGTTTTATCACGTATTATGTCATATCTGGTTATTGGTATTGGTTGTCATGTCACACAAATTTATGAGATTTATCATCATATAAGTTCATAAATATAATAATTAAAGATACAAATGATATGCTGAATAAATTAGTTAAACGTCTTAAAGCCTTTATATTAGAAAAAGGGCAAAAGGTGAGTCAGGTAAATATAAAAAGGTGGAAATGTACTATATTATTCATTGTCAAAGATCGAAAATAAAAATGTTCCCATCACTTCCACACATATTTGAATATATTAAATCCCACCATTTTGCCTTCATGCCCCAGTCTGTCCTTCAATCTCTTCCTCCACCTCTCCTTCCCTTAATCCACCCCTCACTTCCTGTCTTTGCCTCCCAATCTGCAGATGCAAAGTCTTTGCGGGACCCTTCGAAGATCAAGGCCATCCGTCTGCAGGTGCGTCAGACATTTGAGCTTAGATTTCTGGTGAACAGGGTCAAGGAGCAGCAACCAAGCCCAATGGATATTTTGTATTATGCCTTACATTTTGTGTATAAATCTGTCTACCAATAGGCAACTGAGGCGGTGTGCTTACACTGATGGTCACTTGGCATTGTGTGTGTCTGTGTGTTTGTGTGTGTGTGTCTCCAGGTTCATATGAGTCTGGAAGACTACATCAATGACCGTCAGTATGACTCCAGGGGTCGCTTTGGAGAGCTGCTGCTGCTGTTGCCCACCCTGCAGAGCATCACCTGGCAGATGATCGAACAGCTCCAGTTCATTAAGCTCTGCGGCCTGGCCAAGATAGACAACCTGCTGCACGAGATGCTGCTGGGAGGTGAGACCGGGCCCCGTGTCTGTGCTTGTGAACCTGCAGAGAGAGGAGAAAAAAAAATAGGGTGACCCTCAGCAAGACCACCAAATGCTCCGGTGGATCTCCTCAGCGGTATTTCTGTGGAAGTAACGGAGCAATACGTGCTCAGCAATGTTATCCCCGGCTACACAGGTGAAATGGATATAAAAGGGTAAAAGGTTTAGCAGAACATTGGTATTAAAAAAAACAGAGGATTACATTAGCTGCTGCAAGGTGACACTGCAAAGATCATCTGAAAGTGGATAAATGAGGACGACGGAAGTTAGAGCTAGACTGCATCGAAATATTGTAAACAGGGGGATATCAGCCAACTCAAGATGAGGTGTGTGGAACTAAAGCAGTGAGTTATTTTTATTAAATTTTTTGACCATACAAGCTAAAAACAACTCCAAAATATGACAACATGACTTGTACAGAGGACCTCGTAGAGAGAGCATTTTGCAGGAATGTGATAGAAACATAACAAAACCCACCGCTATTTGAATATTCTTGAGATGGTAATGTATTTAAATTCTAGTTAAAATCAAATATTTAACATAACTTGTCATTCTCATCTTGTTAAAACTCAAATAAATTGTGTTTTTTTTGGCTAGGGCAAAGTGAGTAACACTGATACGCGTACCAGGTCTGCTGAGCATGATAAAGAGCTGCTAACATAGATTTATTAGCCATCTTAAATTATGTCAATTACTATCTTGATCATCATTTATAAAACATGCAATTATTATTGGTCTAATGAAGGCATTTCATTAAGTGTGTTAGTGCTGGAGTTGTGGTTACAATCTAGCTCCGTCTGATGCAGCTAACGGTGGATTAACAGATTGCTCTGTTGTGTGTTCAGGCTTGACATCGGAGCCCACACACCCGCACCACCCAGCACACGCCCAGCTGGCCCAGGATCCCATGACCGGACACACACTGGTCATCGGCACCATGCCCGTCACTCACACTCCACAGATAGGTAAGAACCGCATGCTCTGACAACCTGCGAGATGACCCACACGCACGATGCGTGAGAGAAAATTTGATGTATGATTCATCTCTTCTCATGAAATGTCCCAATTTTATGTGCCAGGTGCATTTCCATCAGCATTTGAAACTTAATATGCAGCCAAATAGGCACCTTGAATGTGAGAGAAGAAAGTCATAAAAATGAACGAATCAAAGAGTTGATGAGCATTGGCCATATTCTATGCTTCCATTTTAAAATAAAAAATGCATTTGGCAATATTACACCAACTAATGGCCACACAAGACTGATGTGAACTGGATCAATAGAGCAGCAACTATAGAGACCATTTCCCATCGGCCACAGTAGATGCATTTTACAAAGAGATAGAAATTCCTTTTTTTCCCCCTTCAAACACAAACATTTTTATGAGCAAAAAGTCAAATTCAATTTCTCACTCATCTCTGCCTCTCCTCCCGCAGCCTCTCCTGACACTCCCATCCCATCGCCCCCGCAGGGTCCCGCCCCAGAGATGTATAAACACTTTCCCCAGCCTCTTTGTCCTCCAGCCAGCCCCTCGCCTCCCTCGCAGGCAGACTCCTGACTTCTCCCCGCACTCCTTCCTCCAAAGACGCTGACATGGGATCAGCTCCCCTTGCCCTCTATTCATCATCTCAGTCATGGCATAAAACGCATGAAGGCAATCGCCGCTCAGTGTCTGAGGTTAGACTTTACCCCTACAGTATGTCTCCCTCCCCCCGTGACTCCTGGTGGTGACGCAACAATAACTCAGATATGATTAAAGCTGCCATGTGCAGCACTTTAAAACTTCAATATGTCAGTTTCAGGGTTTTACTAGCAGAACCTGCACATGGATTTTTGTGGTC
The DNA here is from genome assembly GCF_022379125.1 of Scophthalmus maximus. Lineage (NCBI taxonomy): Eukaryota > Metazoa > Chordata > Actinopteri > Pleuronectiformes > Scophthalmidae > Scophthalmus > Scophthalmus maximus. The sequence continues at coordinate 5,673,077 of NC_061535.1, forward strand.
CATCAGAATCAATCAGAATTTCCAAGTAACTACTTTACACATCTTTGTGGAAAAATTGATTCAGAGGATTGTAATTAATATTGAGCCATTAATACATATGAATTATACAATGGCACATTCAGTGCAAATTCTTAATATACATGTGTTCAGTTGCTAAACTTTCCAGAAGTCTGTGGCCAAGGTCAGCAATAATGTCATTTATATATAACTTTTAAAGACCTCAGGTTAAATGCAAGAAATAATATGGACAAATGATAGTATTTTATTAACTTAGTGTATATAGTCAATTGCTCGTTATAGATATCTGGATACTCAATTTCAACTCTCTTGCCTCCTATTCTATTTCTTGAAATATCTTTGTATTATTTCTTTTCCATTTTGTTTTTTGTTGATGATGTGTACATTTTTTTGATTTGTAAATTGATTAAATTGCGATTTTAAAGAACTTCTAAGTTGTTCCCAGTTCTACTTTAAGATGAAATGGTCGCTGGGGATTAATAGAAATTTAGTAAGCGACTCACTGAACACTGTGGTTCGGCAGAATAGCGCCCTCTTGCTGTAGAGAGAGATAAAGCACCAGTTGTAAATGGACTGCTTATACTATATATATATATATACAGTATATATGTATTTATTATGTCGTATGCAGCAGTACACCCAATGAAATGAGTATGCACCCATCCATTCATTGTTCTGATTTTACAAATGAAGGAAAAATAAACAAAATGTGAGATGGAAAAACAATTGTTTCACATTCATCTGTTGCTACAGCCACAACTACAATGTAATATCATTTGGATATTTATATTATTTTGGACAAATTTTTCATATTTGATCCCGAAAGGAAAACAATACGGATGGACAGACGGTGACAAATTGACCGAAATGCACCTCAAAATGGTTTTCTACACATGCCACAATACTGAATGTGGCTGGCCCTTTACTTCCCTCATGGAAGTCATCATAGTTCCATTGGTCAGGGGTGTACAATTTGTATCCAGAGCTTTATTGGCAAGCTATTGCGACCGCACTGCCGGATGCTGCTGCTCATCTAAAATCACAAACTAGTTTCCCTACCCGACGTCCATCTGAGACAAAAAAAAACCACTCTCCGAGACAAGCCCCTAAAGCCAAAGAAGAATATAAAATGGAAATCTAAGCTGGAAACTGAGCTGTACTGGGGCCCACTGCACTTTTGAATCTGTGATTTTGTTTATGTCCCCCCACCGCACAATCATTTTCCTGGGGTTTTATGTACGCGTGTGTGCGAGCGACTGTGTGCAGTGGATGAAGACCGTAAGGATAAAGCCGGGGGCTCTCACTCTCTGTTCATTGTTGTGTGCGACTCAGAGAAAAACACTCAGGTTATTTTACTGCGGAGGATATGCTGTCTGTAGAACCAACATGGCCAAATCCTCCCATCAACTCCATAATGGACAAGCTACCTGGCTCAGGTCAAAACAACACCATCGACAACGGGAGGACGTGTGCATGCGTTCACTGTATGTGTACGTATGTTCCTACATGCAATTTATTTATAATCTACGCTGGACGTCTGTTTTTGGAAGCCTGCGCGCATGTGTGTGTGTACCCAGGGGGCTTTAATCTAAGGCCTGTAGTGGGGAGATGTGGGGGCCCTCTCTCTCTCTCTCTCTCTCTCTCTCTCTCTCTCTCTCTCTCTCTCTCTCTCTTCCCTCAGATAAAACTGTGTGTTAGCATGCCAGTCACATATCTCATCTGAGACGCACCACTCTCCTCCCCACACCTCACCACAGCCAACACTGACAGCATGCTATTACGCACCAGTGTGATGCTCGCTCCACCTGAGAAAGGACGGCGAGGTATAGAGAAATGAAGGGATGAAGAGTGAGAGGAGGATGGAGTGACAAAGGATTGAGAGAAATATGATTTGCTTTTTGTCTTGTTTGTTTCATTTTACTATTACTTGCAAACTTGGCTGTAATTTACTGATTTATTATGAGGCTATAGGTGGTGATAACTATACGTGTGTTGTGTACTTTTCTTACATATTTGTTCATTGTGAAATTGCTGCAAAAGATCTGAAAGCAATTTGGAGACGGACAAAGTAGAGAAGAAATAAAAAAAAAATGTTCAACTCACTGAAAAATATATTAATTAAATGCTCTAATATATTATAGGTTGGCAAGGTATTGATCAACCCTCTGGTCGTCTGTTTATCAAAGAAATGATAGATATATCTCCTTAATCCACTCATCAAACACCCATCCTCTGTCTCTTGTGACCACTAGATGGCAGTGTAAGTCTGTGGTTCCTAATAGACTTTCTTTTTGGCCCTTTATTAATGTACTTTGTCCTTTCTTTGTCATTCTAGCTCAAAATAATAAGGTCAGTGTTAAAAAATGTAATCCAACTACAAATCTTTTTGAATTATATTTGGACAACGTAAGCTTGTCTTACTTAGTTGCATTTCTAATGGCACACTGTGTTTCTCAATCATTTCATTTCAAACCATTTTCATAAACAGTCAGGAAAATACAAACAAATCTTTCCTGTTTATTTAAAGATTCATAATGTGGCTCTTACACATATTCAATATGCTACATTAAGATTATTTAACAACAATGTGTGTGTTTCAGAAATGTTTTCTTCAATTTAGCTTTAAACCGCTGCTCCCAAACAGTGTGAATAGATTCTTATTTATTTTTTTGTCGGAAAAAATAGTCGGGAAAAAGATTGCAAAGTCACACACTTGGGCTCTGCGCCATGCAGGGGGAATATCGCTGGTGCAGTCTGAAATGAATGGCATGTGTCAAAGATCCCAGATTAGAGCCGGAGATTGCAGACTATCATTCCTCACCAGTGCATTTGCCCATAATTCCCCTCTGTCTCCAACATACGATGATTCCTCCTCTAGGAGACAAGGTGAGGCTCTATGAATCTCTGCCTCCAACTCTGGAATGAATTTAAAAACCTCTCCTGAGTGATTTTCTGTGTCGCTGTTATGTGACTGTGTGTGTGTGTGTGTGTGTGTGTGTGTGTGTGTGTGTGTGTGCGCGCGCGCGCGTGTTGCATGCATGTGTGGTTTCTGATTCAACCACAGCATTGGGTAAAGGGAAGGAAAATACAGTGACAGCTTCATTTCCAAAGCTGAGTTCACATAAATGAGGGATTAAAGCAAGCAAGAGGGTTAGGCCTCACCCCGGCCTTCTATGACAGCTTACCCTCCTTAAAAATCACTCTCTTCCTCTCCCTGTCTGTGTCTCAGCCCTCTTTCTGTTTCCATCTATATTCTATTTTTTTTTTTTTTAATCTTCCTTACTTCTTCTTCCTCACTTATCCTGTCATTCCCTGTTTAGGTTACCTGATTTGTTTTGCTCCCTGGGTATAGCCACACATGCTAATTTTGCCCAGAGATACTCACAGAGATGGAAAAAAATAAATGTTGGAACACTGTATTGTTTGACATGCATGCGCACACACACACGCACACACACACACACACACACGCACACACACACACACACACACACAAACACACACACACACACACACACACACACACACAGATTCACATAGTTGCAGGGTTGCAGGGTGCTGGGGTGCGCTCTACATCAAGATGATGGGGACCAGGTTAGGGCAATGAAATTACTGGTTAGGACCAGACAAGGGGTGTGTGTGTGTGTGTGTGTATGTGTGTGTGTGTGTGTGTGTGTGTGTGTGTGTGTGTGTGTGTGTGTGTGTGTGTCTATTTCCTGGGGTACATTAGGGAAATGAAAAGGGGTGGACCACTGATGGCTTCTGAGATGAAGACTTGTTAGAATAGAGGAATATAAAAAAAGACAGGAGACAGAGGAGATGACAGTGTGGATGATAAGATGAGTAGTGCAGTAATGAATGCGGTCCCGTGTACCCCGAGATTACATGGAGAATGAGACTGGAGAGGGGGTGATGGTGAGAGAGAGGGAGAGAGAGAAAGAAGGAGAGAAGGGCATAACATGGAGGGTAAAATGGGGGCGAAAGGAGTTTAAGAGGGAGTGAAAGAAAAGGGGTAAGGAGACTCATTTGCAATGAACCATTCTGGAAGGTTGTTGTGTGAAGGGAAGAGAAGAGAAGAGAAGAGAAGAGAAGAGAAGAGAAGAGAAGAGGTATTACAACCCAGAACGAAGCAACCCCACTCTGAATGATAAGTGTCTCACGCGCGGCGGGTTATGGGAAGTTCACACAAACAAATGACTCCCATTTGCCAGAGGCGAGGGACACAACTGAGAAAGAGGGGACGAGAGAGGAGGAGGAGGAGCAGGAGGAGGAGAGAAGAAGGAGGGAGAGGACTGAATGGGAGAGCCACAATTTCAGATAACTCCATCTGCATTGAGGAAATATTTACCTCTTTCACCCCTCTAATGTTTTCATGGGCTTGCGGTGTTAACTAAAGCACCTCCAATCCAAAGAATATTAGGAACCCTGCGGTGAAGCGCAGTAAAAGTCCGCGCTTGGTGTTTTTTAAATTATAGGGTGCCTTTGGAATTTGGTCAATAACGCTAAATGTATTGCAAATTGTGGCGTGTAGGTGGGCTGTGTTTTGCACCGTAAGAGGTGATATCAAACAGTAATAAAGGCGCATGAATACTTGCCCCTGTTATTACACTAAGCAGCATGGGATCAAAGCGGCGGGGTAGCTCTCTTTGAGAAAGGCATTCACCGTGGTTGTTGTTTAAGGCCAGGACGTCTGCAGCTTTTCATTCGAACGGAGCAGGCAGCTGGCTTCGCTACTTCCTCGCACTTTTTTTGTGGCCACGTGTACGCTTTTCCATGAAACGAGATGCTTTAGTGTTCGGTTTTAAATGACCACCTCCGCAGGCCTAAACAGCTTCACTTTTGACACGACTGGATACGTAGCCTGGATTGGATACGCTGGCTAATGCGGGGATCCGACACATGACCTTCAGCTCACTCTGTATACAAAAGGAACACATCTTTGGAGTCTACACAGCCATGCTGTGTAGTGGCTCTGTGAGGCTGTCAAATTCCTCAAGGAAGCGACCGGCAGATTTAGACACATATGACACACGTCGGATCTTTTTTAAAAGAAGTAAATAAACAGTTACCAGTCACCATTAAACACCAAAAATAATGTATGCATAATACAAAAAGGAGTTGACCTGACTACCTCACTTGGGTTTTCTCGAGTGAAGGTGGACACTGGTCATCATTAGCAGGCCGAGGGAAATTTGTGCAACTCTTGATGTCAATCACAGCATTTCTGAGAGAATGAAGTTTGATGAAGAGAAGAAAAGAAGGGATCTCAATGCACCTAAAGGAAGATCAGTAGAATTAGACGAATGGACAATGTTTATACACAAGGTTTGTTGGGTCTCCATTTTGAATTTCATCATCAGAAACAAGCCAAGTGTAAATAATTTGCCTTTCATAGCTGAGGCAGTGCGTTCCATTTCCAAAACAGCTCCGGATCTAATTATTTCACCCCGAAATTAGAAAACCGAGCTCACTTTAAAAGGTACAAAGGAATTCACTGTAGCCGTGTAATTAATTTTACATTACTATTTACCTTTACGTCAGTTAATTATGATCTCTACAGTCGTGTGCGCTACACACACACACACACACACACACACACACACACACACACACACACACAAGCTACCTTCACTACACAGAGTGGTGAAAGAAAGAAAAAAATTGTGTGAATTTTACACACATGACTTCCTGTCCTAATCAAAGGGTTTCTCAACCCCTATCTGAAAGACACACATGACTGACTCCTTCAGCGTGATGCCTACACACCGTGGATATGTGTGATGAGACAGTTGAGTGTATGTGTGTGTGTGTGTGTGTGTGTGCGCTCGCAGGAAGCTGACACCGTCCCAGCGGTGGAGTGGTAAAGGATATTAGGCTGCAATTGCGAAAAGATTGCAAAAAGTGACATCCTTAATAGAGAAAGATTACTGTGGGCAACATCACTTTGATTCCTGCTGCATACATTTTCCTCACACAGACGGGCTCTCCGGACAGCTCTGCCCTCGGAGCCATTGTGTTGTCACGTGCGAATGCAAATGTGGGTTGACTTCAATGTATGTGCGTTCTCTTTGAGAGCAAGACAGTGAGGCGCAGATGTCCTTTCCCACAATCATTGTTGGCAGATTGCATTTTGCTGTTTAGAGGAGTGACTGATGATGTAGTTGTTTTATTTTTCTTCATCTTTGGCCTAGCAACCTTTTGAAGAATATAAACTGTAATGGAACCAATGTAATCAAATGTATTTAACACACCTTGATGGTTCATGGATTCAAACAGCAGGGAAACAGTGAGAGCGAGCTGAGTATTGGTTCAGCTTTATGTCCATCCTGGTCCAACAGCTCAGCTTTTGCCTTGTGCTGGAAAGATCCTAAAGCAGTTCTTATGATTCAAAAAATGAATTAATAATTCCCCTATTGTCTCCGCAACATATCAAATCCCATCAGAAATAATTTTCAATCAGTCAAAAGTTTGTGCAGCACTTGCAAAGAGTCCAATGTATTTCCTTTTGATGCCTTAAAATAAATAGGGTAATCAATCTGTGCGAGGTACACAATGTTTAATTTGTCAGTAGCCAACCCTGTGGGCCAAATCATTTGGTTAATTAGAAAAAAACACTTCCTCGAAAGGTTTACCTCTCATTTCCACCTCATTAAAAACAACTCTGCTCCCCATCACAGCAGCCTTCAGTGCGGCTGGTGTCAAGCGCTGTATCAAATCTTGGATTGTGCCAGGGGAGGAGATGTCAAAATAAAAGCCCCCCCCCCCCCCCCCCCCCCCCCCCGCCTCAGGTCAAAATATTGGCAAATCCCCGCGGTGGACTATCAGTATCAATCACGACTAAAGTTTGCTAGCGCAGGGAATGTGGGCAGGACAAAAGCACCAGGGAGGTCCTTTATTTAGCTAATTCTCCTCTATTTGAGATGTACATATTTCTACAGTGCTTTGATAAGGCCTCGGGGACACGCATGTTTTAATTAGACCTGAGCAGCCTTCGCAGCCTGGTTGAACAGTTCACAGAGAGCTCTGAACATCCTCGCTGAGAGCCCCTCTCTCTTTGTGACAGGCAATGTGTAATTAGCGGCATATGTGCATTTGCATATATGCACCCTGTGACATGTTGCATCTTATTTGAATAAGTAGACATGTCTCAATGTGATATGTCCCCAAAGTGAATACATAAATATGAGCCGCTAATTATACCAATCTTGCAAATGATCTGTTCAAATATTAATATCTTTCCACTTTGCATTGTTTTGCTGGGAGCTCTTTCAGTCAGCGAGCCGTGCGTGTTTGTTTGTGTCACTTCCACCTAGGCGGCGGTGGGCATGGTCCTCCGAGTGCAACGTGAGCATGTGTCCCGGTTCGCCGTTTCATGTGCGGACGCATGTACCGTCTGCCTGCGTGTACATGGTCTCCAGTGGAGACGAGACGACGTGCGATTCTCTCTTCTTCTTTTCTTTTTTTTACACAGACAATAAAAGCCAGCTTGTGTACAACAAGCTGTGAAACAGGCTAAGAGAATAATTTTGGGATTCAAGCTCAGACCTTTGCAGAGATGCGCAGCATCCTCCTGGCAAACAAGATGCCATGTTCTCTGGCGGGAAACGTAGATCATTGTCATAATTATGAGACGTCGCCTTGTTCCACTGTCTATACTCATTATTTTTACATTGCTTGTTATTCCACGAGCACAAATGAACATACACATATTTGGCATGTGGTAATAATGAATTAGGCAGAAAGTTTTCAGCATATTTAACATACTCAAGATTGTCCTCCATTCACTGTTATTCAGAGATGTTCATCGGGATCGTCTGGTTAGTCTGGCTAACTTTTGCCAGCGCTTATAATCTATTATCTTATAATCTATTCCCTTTTTCAAGCTGTGCATTTTCTCATTTTTACAAAATCTTGTTCTCATGAAGAAACTTTTCACTTTTTCACAAGAAATTTATGGCAATTTTCCTTACAAGCCACTTTCTAAAGGGAGGAGGAAGTCTAGTTGAAATTTTATTTGCAACCATTTTCTTTGTACTTTACTTTACTATTACTTCAAAATGTAGAAAATATGCAAAATATTAAAAGTCAACTGGAAAAGTTCCCCAACACCATTTAAACTGGCCGGATTATCTAAATCCATCTAGTGTTGTGAGCTTGATTAATACGTTTAAAACCTTCAACATACACCGATAAAAGACACTTTGTGCAAGTGTGCCTATAGGCGTGTCTTTAGATGACAAGGTTTTGATTAACTTACTCAATACTCAATAATAATTTTCATATTAGAATGTACGAGTGTAACTATACGGCTATTTTCATTCATTTCAAAGCATCACATATTATAAACAGTTCTATTACTTTACAACACGTGCTTTTGTTGCAGCTTGCACTCACATCGCTTCCCGTGTTCGATGTCTTTGGGGTCAATCCGACTGCACGGCAGGAATCTATGGCAAAATCAAATTTTCATTTTATTCAGAAATTAAAGGTTGATTTTCTTTAATTTGCTTCTTTTTTTTTCTTCCCCCCCCAGACGGCACACTGGCAATGTGTAATTGCATTCATCTTTTGATTCTCCACGCCGATGTTCTCTGCTAAGTGTGCTGGACAATGAAAAGCCTCTGGACAAAGCGCGGCAGGGCTGATGGACACTACTCAGCCTTAATTGCACGCTAGTTTTGATGTGCGGCAATCATGAGGTCATCCGTTTGAAGTGGATGGGTTTTGTTTGATCCATTTTTGTGTGAGTCCATGCGTGTGGGCGTTTGGGGATCTTATCATGAGATACCTGGTGTGATCAAGTCAGGCATAAGGAACCAGGGAAGGCCAAAATGTGTTGTGTGTGTGTGTGTGTGTGTGTGTGTGTGTGTGCGCATGTCTAAACAGGCTTGTGTAAGCCTAAATGTAAGCCTGCACGGCAGGACACTAGCGCCTTCGAACTCATTAAAATGAGCACGGCGCAAGACAAAAGCGCCCCCCCTTCGCAAATTAAGTTGTGTCCTAATTGTTTTCCTGTTTGCGGGGCCTTTCGACAACTTCAGAAAGCATTTGTTGTCGGTTGATGTATGCTTGCCGCGCCCCAGGCAATGTTTTTTATGACCATTATTATTCAAATGAGCTAGAAATGTGTTTTGAAAGTCCTAAATCATTGAGCATGAATGGCTACCCTTGGCGTTTACAAATGACTTTCCACACAAGCAAACCTCCGCCTGCATGGCTTACTCCACTGAGCTCATTTAGGTGTTTGAGTTCTGTCAACAGAATTTGTGTCAGTTGTACATTGGACCCGACAAGTTGCATTAGAAAGTTCGACACGATTTTTTCACCACTGTTTTCGGACTTTCTGAGTGATGAGCAGTTGCTTCGGTAAAGAGAGAAGTGGGTGACAAAAAGAAAGAAGCCGCCGTTGATAATCAGAAAGTGAAAACGGGGCCATTTGTCGGAGATGAAATGTTATTGCAGCATTTTGGTTGGACAATAAGACACGGACCCTCGATGTCCAACAGGTCTAATGAAAGGTCTGAAGTGAATCAGTTCATCGACAAGACGGTCTCTGGCGCGACCGGGACACCAAACTGATCGGGCGGGCGCGTGAATGCATCGAGTCCGTGGGCAAAGACGGCTCACCGGTAGCCACGTTAAAGGTTTCTCTTTGGAATATGCTCTACCCATCAAATACAGCATCGTTGTCATTGTCATCTTCACGTCTCTTGTGCTCTCCGGTGCGCCCGAGATCGTGTTTTGTACATCCGGCACACACCTGGCACAGCTAATGCTTCCCTTTCACAAGGCTGCACAACAATCTCTTTGTGCTGACAGAAGAAAACGAAGACACCTACGAAGCTGCACTGCTGTCGTGAGGTCTGTGACCGCTTTCTTGTATATGGCGGCAAACTTGTCACCTGGAGTAGAGTGAGAACAGTAGCGTCTCTCTCCTCATCTTCGTCTGCAGATATGCTCCGTAGGGTCGCTCTTATTTCCAAGTGGTTCTGCCAAGGAGCGTCAGCGGTGTTTGATAGTGACTAACGATATGATATCTGAGTTCCCCCGAAAAAGGCGCACCAGTGTCTATTTTGTTACCTTGCACGCTCTCGAATCTAAAGAAACTGGTCTACATGAGCTAAGTTTGGAACTGAAACTACAACTTGCATCAGACAGCTCTTCTGTAATCACTAGCCTCTTTTTCTCCCGTGATTTCCTCTAAATTCCAGTCCTCTTTACCCCAAAAGCTTGATGAGCGGCATAACATTTTTTTTTTGTTCTCCTTTGGTTTAAAACATTTTTTGAAATAGACTTGTTCTCTCACTGCACAGTTCGTGCTTTGGCAACCCGCTCCGTGGGCTGTTTCTCCATGCTGACGGCAAGATCAACAACTGATATTTGACCTGGCCTCAAAAGCACTCTCTGCAATATTGAGAAAAATCCTACGTACATTGAAAAGAATTGAAAAAGAAATATATCTGAAGGCCAAGGGGCCAAATTGGCAAAAGCACCCGCTTTGAACATGCAGTAATCCATCTATGAATGAAGCAAAAGCAGAATCTTACATGTAGCTCCTTTATTTCAGCTCTATTCATCACCACTCCATCATGGCGCCGTATAACGTGTACAAATGTATATAAATCATAATACAACAGTTCGATAGAGAATTGAATCTGTTGAAAAGTGTAACTTTTTAATTATCGTCATAGCAATTCCACATGCTATCATGGGATTGCGTGCATATAGAACACCAATTTGAAGTACGTATAGCGTGGCATTAAAAGAACGCTTAGGTTGAATGTGTAAAATGACCTGCTAAATGTGTTGCTTATTTATTCAACATTTGGTGTAGTCTACGCGCCGCTTCAGTCTGCGCAGTAGACTAAAGCAGCGTGACCAGAAAAAACAGCTCAAGTGGCAGTAAAAGTGAAAGCGTTTTGAAAGATCACTGTACAACCGTCCTTTGCCACAGAAGCAAAAAATGGAACGAGCTTCTTTCTGTGTTGATCAGATTTGGTCTTAAGATATTTTTATATCAGCCTGACTGCCCAGAATCAGTGTAAAACGTCCCACTTACACTAAGACAGAAGCTACAAACGCACACGCATGCAAGTATACACACACACACACACACACACACACACACACAAGCACGAAAGCACACACACCACATCTTGATTAGGTTTTCATAAAGTCTGGGACTCTGCTGAGTCTGTAATTGACTCTGACAGCAGAAGACTCAATGTCCTATGGCTATGTTAAACGAACAATTTACATCTTCATTTCAAATTCTACATGGATAAAAAGCTATTAATTACATTAGCCCGCGAAGAGTCATTCCAGCTGCACAGAAAATGTGTGTGCGTGTGTGTGTGTGTGTGTATATCTGCCCATGTGTATCTCCCATCCCCGGCTCATACACACTTTTGCTCATTTGTATATTAATTCTGTCTCGCGGCCAAACAATGCCTGGTGAGTGCCTCTCCGGAGATGAGTTCATGAGCGTTGAAAGGACTTTTTACTCACACATGTATTGCCTTGCAAGGCAAACACACACAGGGCTAACCGGCCCCTCCTATATGAGCATTTTATAGACAAGGGAACATTTATTAAATCTATCGACTTGGCACTGCTTGTAGAGGCGTTGACCCTTATACTATTTCCCAGTCATTGCTTGTAATGCTTCGGAGTTTCAGAATATTTTACTGGGGCTTGTAATATACGATCGCTATAAAAAAAGTATTTTCGCCTGCTGCCAATATTTTCAGTATAGAGGCTGTCACCAGCTATATATCTGTATATATATATATATATATATATATATATATATATATATATATATATATATATATATACAGGTAGATAGATATGAAAACGATCAGAAAGATCAGCTCAATCAAAGCAGGGGGGGGGGGGAACACCCATAACCAAAAAGGGGGGGACAAAGGTGTTTTTGCATGGCGATCAAGCAACTTTCCCTCTCTCCGAGTGCTTCCTGTGGGCTTCAAAGAGCGCTTCAAGAGGACGGGGAAAGTGGCCCTCTGAGCGGGAGAAGCATCTCCGCCATCATCTCCGAGCCATCTGCGTGATGGGGGGAACAACACAGACCCCCGTGTTTGCTTTGGAGATAGAACGATCAAAGAACAACACTAACCATATAATGAAGGGACAGATGGACCTTATATCAAGAAGCAAGAGAGAGACACAGTGGAATGGAAAGAGGGAGAGGTGTAGACAAAATCAAACTGTAAATGCAACAATATTTTCAGAGGAGAGAGAGGGAGAGAGAGAGAGAGAGAGGGAGAGGTGTGCAGGGGGGATATGATGTGGTGAAAAAGTGCGAGCCATCTCGTCGCATGCAGACTGCCTGCGCTGAATGAGAGAGCTAAAAGGTAATTTCACGGATAAAGAGGAGGCCTAATGCATAGAGGTAATGTAGCAGGGGATGGAACAAAGGCAAACTTTCATCTCTTTAAGCTTGGATGGAGAGAGAGTGAGAGAAAAGCGCGAGAGAAAAGCTTTGATGCTTTGAAAATGATAATAACAATCTCAAAGTCAGCTTCAGAAGAGAATGTGCCCCCCCCCCCCTCGCTGTGCCCCATCCCCTCCTCTTTTGCCCCCTACCACTTAATACAACCGCACAATGACTGTCTAGGACAAGGTGGGATGTGGGTGTATGTGTGTGGTGATGGGGGGGGGGGGGGGGGGGGGGGGGCACTTAGGCCCTCCCAAATTACTCATAGAACAAACACAAAGATGATGAGATGAGACGGGGTCTAATTATATGCGGAGATAAGTTGACTTTTGTGTGGACACGCGACGGGATGAGCTCATGGAAGGATTTTAATACATCACATAGGTGGTATACTGAAATATGAATGTCGATAAAGGATTCATGGATGGCGGTTTCCATTCTCTTTCCGCGCCACATTAAAACGAGGAACTGAGACAGTTTTAGTCCCCCCCCCCCCGTTTTTCTGTCACCACAGGAAAAAGCCCATATTGTTTCCAGAGATTCCTTAATGCACATCACCGGAGGAAATGATGGGCATAACGTCCCATCGCCCTTCAAAATGATGGGAGGTGGGAGGACTTACTGACCGACGAGTCAAACGTCATTTGAGATTGCCCGTTCAACAGTGCACAGCAGCATTTTACCATATGGGTTTCAAAATGGAATATTGCCGGCTTTATATAAACATGCATATTATTTTTAAAAGCATTATTGAGGAGGATGACACGACAAGGTCGTAAGAATACTGAGCATATCTATGTCTTTATTTTATTGGTATTTTGTGGAAGTATAATCACTTGTTTCCCAACTAGAGTAAACACTTAAAGCTCTTTCAAGCCAATGATGACTACTAAATCAAGTCGTATTCTTTAAGGAAGACGAGTGAAGCTTGTTGAAAACGACGACTGTCTCTGAAAACAAAGAGTATCACCGCCGCCTCTGTGTGATCATGGCCCAAATTTCCAAATTGCCAACGAGGCAAAGACCATTTTGATTGACTTTTATCGTCTTTGAATTGAACAGATGATGCGTTTCACTGTGCGTCAAACCGTCTGAGTGCTTGAGCTCATGATCTTTGACCCTCTGTTGATGGGGGGAGATAAACCATTAGCTGACTCAGTTCAGCCTGTTTGTGTGTGTGTGTGTGTGTCCATCAAGTGGATCACCTCCCCCCACTTTTCTTTCATGGAAAAACCCCCACAATTCAACACCCGTATTCAACACAATTATTCAAACCATTCACTTGGAATATAATCTCACCCCACAAAATAGTATCACACGTCTCCAGTGTGTGGATCTGGATTTAATTTGCTCTATGTGTAACAGTAATGGCTTTTTACTAAATAAGTTCACAGCGATATTGTACGTTTGTTCTGAGATCCAAGTGCTAGTTCAGAATCGAAAAAACGATCAAAAACATTCATTCCTCGCACACGCTGGAATTGTTGACGGTATTTCTGCTTTGTTCCAAGGTAGAATTTGTGAGCTCCGATCACAGATTGAATTCCAGCATGAAATGTCCTTGTGTCTTACCTCATTGGTTATTCTGTCCTGGTTAGTGCTAACTGTGCACGCAGAAATGACCTTTTTTTTTCTTCTTCTTCATCCTTTCTCCCTCATTTCTTTTTTTTTTCTCTCCCCTGACCCTTCAGAGTATCACCAGACCTCAAAATTGCATTGAATATATAAATGCTAATGCTAATAAGTGCTAGCAGGAGCAGATAATGTCCTTGACTGCTACAAGAAAAGATCCTTTTCTCTTACATGACTCACTGCCTCTGAATAACATTAGGAGAGTTGACATCCCGAGCTCTTATTTCTCTCCTATTCTTACTCATTCCCTTTTCTTTTTTCTTAATTTACTTGACTCCCCCTCTCAACCCTGGCTTTCTCTTAGAAGTAACAAAAAAAAAGAAAAAAGAATCCAGCTGAAGTGTAAAATATTTATTCATTTATCTGCGCGATAAGATCTTGCTGCCTCGCTCCAAATTCCAATGACATCCATTTGCCATTAAGTCAACGCAACACACAAGCAATGAGGCCTCTGGAGCTTGTCTGTCTTTTAACCCCCCGCTCCATATCGTGGCTCCGTTTTTATGCCTCTGGAAGCTTTTCATGGTAGGAATTAAACTATAATACTTGTTTCAGTGGCACGCATGCTAATGGATGCAGCAAAGCTGTCATTTAAGAGACAGGAGGAAACAGCTGCAGCGAACAAAATGGCCTCTCGTGGAAACACCCAGGATGTCTCCGGGACTTTTTCAATTGTCTCCCTAAAGATGGAGATCGTCCCGATACCGAAAATCCCCGCAGCTCTGGAATGAATGTTCAACTTGTTATTGTGCAGTCTGATTGGTCTGTGTTTAAGAGTGTCCAGTGGGGTCCGAAAAGCCTCTTAGGCCTGCCCGGTAGGGCCCCGTCAATAACAATAGAGGAATTAAAGGACCCTGCACAGGAAGAAAAAGAAAAAAAAAGCTCCATGACATGAATAAGGAGCCAAATATTCCATTGTTTCATAGAGGAACTTGGTTCTCTTTGAAGATGGATGTGAAGAGAGCTGCGCGGCAGGATTTGCCCGAGCCCTCACTTTCTTAAAAAATGAATTATTCCCCGTCTGGCAGGCAGCTCTCCGGAGGTGAGAGGCTGCCTCTTAACATGAGCAGGTATCAGTCTTAAAACTGCTCAAAGTAATTGTGGCTTTGAAGTCACACACATCACAGATGGCAGAGTCAATATTGCACCAACTTGTCTGAGTGCTTGCCACCCAACTCCGCCGTCGCTCGGGCTCCTTCTTCTCGTGACGAAAAAAAAAAAAAAAATACATTATTTGTCACAAACTTTTTATTAAAGGGGGCCAACCATCAGTCAATCCTGCAATCACTCACGCAATCACATTAATCATTCGTCTCTGCCTTATTTCCGTCACTTGACGTAAGAATCTTGAGACACCCGAGTGAAATGTACTTTCCGGCGACATCTGGTTCCGCGTGTTCTTTCAACAGCACACTGCTCAAATCATGCCAGCAATATTCAGTATTAGTCACTTATAACTGCCGTTAGATTTCTCAGCGTTTCAAACAAAGCAACTTTTCAAGGCTATTTTTCTCCCGGTTCCATGTGCTGCACTCAGGCAAGCGATGGGGATTCTTTGTGAATAAAGGAGTAGATGAGGAACTAAGCAGTAGGTCTAAAGCTTAAGCTCAGAGGTTTTGTGTGCAATGCTGTACTTTAATATTAACAAAGCATAACTACAATAATTTCAGGACATACGTATAATCATGGTATTAAAACGGGACCACTGCTGAGAGGAACGGCAGTCTGGTGGATTCTGGTCTGAATCTTTGTGCAACGGGAAAAAAAAAAAAGTCCTTTTTAACACTATCAGCGTTGATTACCTCCTTTTTTAAGTAAATAACTGCAAGCAGACAGAGTAATGTCAGGATGAGGGAGTTGTTAATGCGGTTTATTGTTACAGGAAGCAACGGGTTTATGGAAAAACATGGAAAACCATGTGAAGCCAGCACAACACTAAACAACCACAACCGATCGTAAAATACCACAAAGAAAGCCCGATAAGCACCGGATAGTAAAATAGCCACGGGAAGCCGCAAACACTTAATCACAAAGCAACCACAAAATACTGCAAATGAGCACAGCTTAGGGTCGGGATACCATGGACAATTAGGGGGAAGCAGAACCAGGCATCAATCCATCTGTGGCCATTAATGAGACGACGAAACAGATGAATCATTGGAACTCGAGTTCTTGGGTCTCCACAGGTATAATGCTGTAAATCATTACCACCCCTTCAGAGTCCCGGCTTTAAGAGGTGTGATTTTGAAAAACCCTGCACTGCTGTCGGATCTTCTCGGACAAAATGTATCAGCAGAGCATGTGCGAGACAGAGAGAGAGAGAGAGAGAGAGTACGGTATAGGCATTGCCAGCGCAGAGAGCGAGACGGAGAAGCAGACATAACAGGAAGACAATGAGCAAAGTCTTTAGGCCGAGCTTGAGAGGTTGTGCTCCTTTCCTGCCTTGATTAATAAAGTCTGGCCGGGGCTTCAGGTCAGCTCACTGCTCGTCTAGCGCTGCTACAGGCTCACACACACACACACACACATGATCGGTGCAGTGGGCTAGCATTCCTGCGCTGACTGACATGACCTAACCCTTTTAATCGTCCTCCAGGCAGAAGCGGTGCCAAAGGCTGAATGTGTTAGAATACAGAGCCAGCGGTTATCCGTCTGTGACCGTGTTTGTGTCTGTGTATACTCGTGCTGCCAAACTTGAAAGATGTGATATTTTTTCCCGCATGCTGCACTTTTCTGCGTTTGACCGTGGGTACAAGTGTGTGTGCAGTGCACGTGTGTCCGCTCGCCATTGCAGTCCGCCCGATGATAATACAATAATGAGGTCATATCAGTATTCTTCTCACAGGCCGGAACCGGGTGGAGTGTTGATAGAAATGATATTAGGACCATCCGAGATTAAGCACATTTACTCAAATACATACTCAGGTACTTTGGGCATAACCTTTCAAAATGGGTCCATTCGCCCACTGCATAATGGGGCTCCTGTTACAAACTGCGTTTAAAAGAATCAAATAAAAACACGTAATTTTGATCAAAAAGTAAGAAACACTCACCAAAATGCATCATTAGAGCAGCCCTTGACCACAGTTTAAGACATTAGGGGCGTTTAGCCACAAGAAGTGGTGAACATAATGGGCTGGGTGTGGGTTCATCGGGTTGTCTGCTAACATTTTTATTGCTTTTTTGCTCCATACTTTACCCATTAAAGAGTTGGAAATGTACAAAAATTGTGTGCCAATTTGTCAGTTATTTGCACGCTAAACGTCGAAGCACTTTGCTGTCATTCGGGTGATCAATGCTTAATGAATTAGTCTGTTTTTCACCTCCGTTAAAGGCAGACATGCTTAGCACCTTCCCAGTCCCTCGGAGACCCGGTCTGATGGAAGCCTTCCACCCTTAATTTATGAAAAGTGAGTAGCTAAGCATTTCATGCGTCTCAAAGTGCTAGCTTTTTGGTAAATTGCTTTTTGTGAATTCACTTGAGTCCAAAACGGAACTCAACCTCGGCTTTCATTAAACCGGGGATGAAAGAATGTCTTGAGAAGTGGTGGAAATAAAGGGGAAAACAGAGACGGAGAGAGAGCAGAAGATAAATGGCAAGAGCTCAAAGCAATGTTTACATGATGGGAATAAGCGTCCTAATGCAGTGATGATTGCAGAGTGTTTCCAGTGATTCCATTTAGCCTATTGAATTAGCCGGAGCTGGAATCACCGGCCCCGGCGCTCCAGAAACAGACACCCAGGCATCACAATCCAATTAAATACATTTGTTAAATAATGTAATGATTGCCTACGCATACTTTTCCGTTTGGACTCCATTCATTTCGAGGCCATAAAAACGCCATTGTTTTCTGAGCTTCGGAAAGGTTATGCAGATTAATAGAATTAATTGTCTGGCATGGCGAAAAAATGTCATTAAAACACTTAGATGGCCATGATGGCCCATTTATATCCCCAGTCAGTTAGCGGCCTGGCATTTTAATTTGTAACTTGACATGATAATGTGGCTGGTCCCCAGCTCACAGACACAAATATTACTCACAGTGATTAAAAGGGGCCATTCATTCCTCCTTTTCTGTTGCAGGACATGCAGAATCCATACACTGTTAACTTTATCTGGCTAACATTTAGCTTGCCGTGACGTTCATTGCTTCTGTTTCAACGAGGATTGTGACGTGAATCCCCAATTTGCAGATTTAAAGTCATGCATACATGTGCAATTGCACATTAGCATTACAAGTTATGATAAAATGTGGCCTTGTTCCTCAAACATATAAATTAAACTACAGTACAGTGTACATCACAAGGGGGTGCAAAGTATATTTTTGAACAATATGTAATACAGTATGCCAACACAACCGAAACGAGAGTATATCCCCTGAAATTCTAAAGGTTTGAAGATACTACAAAATAAACAATGAATAAATATTTTGGTGCCTCAAAGGAGGTCCTCTTAATCATGTAATGCAAATGTTTTTGCATGGGATATCTTTGCAAAAGGTCACTGTCAATTATATTAACTGCAGTATTTAACCTGAAGAAATACTAAGACCAGCTCCAGGGAGACAAACAGTGCGTCCATGGATATACTGATCAGACTGCAAACATCCCCTCAGAGGTCACCGACTTGACTTGAGACTGAATTAGACACGGATGGAGAACTCTCCTGCATTATGAGTGTGTGTGTCGGGGGTGGGGGGGGGGGGGGGGTAGGCATGTTTCCACGGTAACATACTCCAGGGTGTGAGAGGATTGGATCATTAAACCTGACTGGATATTTCAAGGTCAAAGGTCAGAGTAGCTGCGCTCCAATGAGAATCGGCCCGTGAATCGATCATTAGGCCGCGCTCATAAACATACAGCACACGCCAGACGTGTGGTGGAGTATATAGGAACAGATGCAGGCGTGCGCTCGCGCGCTCTCACACCCACACACCCACACACCCCCACACACACACACACACGCACACGCACACGCACATTTCTTGATTCCTTACAATTAAAAAAAAAAGATAAAGACATCACCGTTTTTCTCCCCTCAAGCAGCTCGACGTGATTTCCTCTCCTCGTTTCCACATCTCACATTTCAACCTGTGATGAGAAAATTACATTTCAACACACTGTAGAACATTTGCCCAACCAATGGCTTTGCATCGGTTTTTAAGTGACGATCATAATGTTTAATTAAAAGGACTTAAATTGTTAGCGGTCACATTTAGTCCTCCCCTTGACGTCGAGCTCACGAATCTGACAAAATCTTCAACAAACATTTTGCGTCCTCCTCTACAAATGATTTCTCTGTAATACAGTAATTGCTTGTTGTTGTTTTTTGGGGGTGTGAATCTGTGAAGCTGCAACTCAAAGATGTATTTTTTTTTGTTCTTTTTCTGAAAGCACACAGAAACTTACATGACAGAAGTCAACATTTACAAATTGCATTCACCTACTTAAAGCAGTGGACCAGCTGGAATGAGGCAACAGCAGCAAAGCGCGGCAGCAGAACCAAAGCCGAGATGTTTGGTGTTTAACAACAATGAATGCCTTCATCGGAGCTCTATCCGTTCTCTCCCAAGCGTCACGATTGCCGCGCTCCTGAGACACATTTTTTTCCCCGCGATATCGTCTTTGAAAGTGATAAAGCAGCATGATCAAAATGCTCGGAGACAAATGGAGAGCCTCTGGTTTGGAGTTTTGATTTGTGCGACTGGAAGGTGCTATACAAAGAACAAATGATGACAGTTGCGAGTGTAGTTCTCTGTATCATTATCAACCCTTATCAACTTCTTTTTCAAAGCAACCAGATGTGTTACATGTCCCCACTTTGTACCGGGTACCTAACACCAAAAGGGAAAAAAAGGGAGCGCGTGTCTCGTCATATGATGTATGCGCGGAGACAGTTAAAATTAGGACCTCAGCTCCGCTAATAAACAGAGTGTGCAAAATATTAGGAATGACATTTTAATAATGAGCTCCATCCGTTTCCTCACAATCCATGTGTCAATTTGCGAATCTTTTTTTAACCCGTGTCATTCTCATAATCTGAATCGCACCCTCAGGGGAGACGCAGTTTAGAAAGGTGAAATCAATAAAGGATCGAAGCTTTCATGTGGAATCCCTTCATCAGCCCATATACGGGAAATAAAAAAAAGCACATAGTCCCAATATATTTTTGCACATTTGGTTTTCCGATGGATTTTGAAGGTGCAAAGTATAAAACATGTTTAAAAGCCTGTGTTGAAAAAGGACTATAAATGGCACCAAAATCAGCATTTAATACATTTTTTAATATACTCAGGCCTAGATATACTGATTGTGACTATGCAATGCCTACTTCTTGATTTTTCCCCCTCCTCGTCAAGAACAAAAATGTGTTTGATGATTTCATTTTATGTTTACGTGTGTGCCAGATCCAGGCCGAGAACCAAAAGCCTTTTCTTTGTATAAACTGACGTCAGTTTTGCTTCTCGCGCAGTAATTATGGACATTCTGGAGTATAGTGGGTTCACAGGGTTATTGATAAATGAAATCATACACAGCAGTGGATTGAGATGTGACAAGTGCACATTTTCAGTTCAGCAAGCACATTTTTTTTCTAGTGTCATGGGATTTGACCCAGACTGATAAACATTTATTGTCCTGTTGTTCAGAAAACCTCTTGCTCTATCGCTACTTTCAGTTTGATATTCTCATCCTCGTCATCGAGGGCCTCATTCACAGTTATTTCTGCTTGTTTATCGTGGTGACGTCTGTGGAAAAAAAATATATTCACCCAGGCTGATGTGAGAACTGATCAATGTTGTAGTGAGTCATACTGCGGTTTTCTTGTTCCCACAACTAACAGGTGCAACGCTTTGGTTGTAAAGTTTGGTTCTCATGGGCGGTGGGGTGAGATACTGTAGAGTATGTGAGAGGAGGAAGTGCTGTGAGTGTGAAATTGAGATATTGAGATCTGCATGTGTGAACTAAGGGAGAACGTTTGGCTTGTGACCTGCACATCGTGCTTATTACATTAGATCATGTTCAGTTTAAATGACAACGAGAATCATTAATCGTGTTGTCTTTCATGGAAACTACGATGTCTGCTGGCTCAAAACAACTGTGGCTTTAAATAAAAGACAGCAGCACATTTTGTGGATGTGTTGCTTCAACTGCGTTCAAAATGAAGGAAAAAAAGGCAATTGCCCGATACGAAAATCAAATGCGGAGTTCCTGTTCATGGCGATTGATAATCTGGATTATCTAGAACTGATATTCAATGCCAAAATATCTTGTTGTAGTGAAGGCAAGACATTACTGTCATCATTGCCAGCGATGGAAGAAAACGGAGCCAATTTTAAAATCAAGACGGGCAGGTAGATGAAAGCACAGATTGGTCCTGCACCTACCATGTCGGTGCTCAATCAATTGTCAGACGGCCACATTTACACATTTGCAGCGATGCGTGCGCAACCAAAAAGCAAAGCTTGACAGAGGTTGTCTTCTGCAGAGGTGGTTGCCAAAATAGGCTTCATTCGACTGTAGCTTTAACGGTGGAATGAAAGGCTGCCACAAACACTTTGGCAAGGGACTGTGTCATCCCCTAACCAGCTGAGACAAGAACACTCCTGGAGGTTTGTGTCAAACAATACAAATGAGAAAATATATATTTAAAAAAAAGCTATTTTCCTATTCTAACTACAGTATACTAATATTGTTTCACAAGTAACCCCATAACACCAAGCTGAAAAGCTGAGGCCTGTGCTTCCTCAGCAGAGACTAATGAACACAGACGTGATGGGAGTGTTTCCCTGGTGATACACTCCCATCACGTCTGTGTTCATTAGTTTATTAGTTCATTAGTAGAATCAGGTTTGATTGTACAACGTGCCACCAAGATGTAAAGCTAAAATCAAAAAACAATGACAGTTACAGCAATAAGGACATAGGTGATAATAAGACTGGTAAACAGTTCAACCTTAAGAATGGTTTCTACATAACATGTCAAACATGATCCCACAGGGTTCATCCATGTTGGATCCATTCAAATAGCCATCATGTATCCAACAGCCAATGGTGTTTACAGAGAGCAGCCTACAGAAGAGAAAGGCAAATTTATACTAATGCAAAAATGTGATGATTAAGTGAAAAAATAAATCTCTATTAGAAAAGAAAGGAGTTGCGCAAAAAAAAAAGGAGCAATACCAGCTCCTTGTCTTCTACTTAAACTTCTGGTGGCACCTGCATGCGTGGGCCGTGCTGAACCTCAGACACAGAGCGGGGTGTAGAACGCGCCCCCCTCACAGCCAAGGGTGACTGGATAACAAGTGCGAGGGAGTGAGCCAGAGGTGGAGAAAATAACCTCAATTTACACTCATTTTCCCTTTTCTTTGGCAAATGTTGCGACATATTGGGTTTTCTGCTGTGGCTGAGCATGCTTTCTGTCCAATTGTGTGTGTGTGTGTGTGTGTGTGTGTGTGTGTGTGAGAGTGTGTGTGTTTGTGCCTGGTATGTGTGGACAATGGGCAGACTCTCCTGGTCGCCTAGTTGTCCTAACCCCCCGTGGCGAGGCTGAATAACACACCTCAGCTTCTTTTCTCTCGCTTACTCATTTTCACTCTCCCCCTTTCTCCGCCTCGAAGAGCCTGAGACAAAAGAGGGTCTGTCTCAATGCTATTTTGTGTGTGTGTGTGTGTGTGTGTGTTTCCTTGTGTCCTGCCGTGCTCCTCCAGGAAATGGTGCATCTATGTGCATTATGTAGATGTTTGAATAGCTTCCACCAAGGACCGTCTGTACATCTGGGTCTCCGTCTGTGTCGGTCTGTCTCTCAATCTGTCTTACCAACCACATATACCAAAAGAAAAATAAACTGACAATGACCATACCTGAAAGATCTATGTGCTGCTAATAAATGGCCAAAGAGCATAATGTGATTTCAAATTCAATTTGCCTTGATGTTTTTTTCGCTTCCAATATCTTTTTTTCTGAGGTAAACTGACGCACATCAGAGTAACGATCAATAAAAGGATTAATGAACCTTTTCTAAAAGTCAAAGTCAACAATGTTCAGTGTCATTCAAAAGTCCTTTGTCCATCTTCACCACACACCAACTCTCATTTCTGTCCTTTTTTTTTTCTTCTTCTTCTTCCCCCTCATTTGTCTGGCCCTAATTGTTTCTCCTGTTGTGACTGCCAGTAAAGTATAATAATGATGATGGTCCATATTTAACTCCCTAGTTAGTCGACACTGCACTGAACACACCGCGGCCCGTTGAGAGCAGCGTGCGTTAGCCCGTGAGGGCAAAGCTCATCTTCTTCTGAGCCAAGCAACCTGGTCTTGTGGAGAATATGCGAGCCGCGACGTCTCGGGTAAAATTGCTTTGTTCTTAACCTACTAATAGATGCCAGTCCTTATTTACTGTGACTGCACTTTGTTTATTACATATTCAAGAAAAATATAGAGTAAATCTTTTACTTTGTTGGCTCACAAATCACTGGCACTTTGACAACAAAAAAACCTGTCAGCGCTCAAAGCCATCTCTACACGTCTCTGTCGCCTGGTCTCGCACAGCTCACATCTACATGCAGTCATTACACATGATTACTTGTCAATAAAGGGAAGAACTGTCATGACCTAAACTGAATTTGCCCCCCGCGTGCCACTATTAATCCTTCACTTCCAGCAAATCTCTCCAATCTCGTCGCCCTGTCTCCCCGCGCCATTTTATGTCCGTTCCAATTTTCCACCGGACTTTGTGATGAACGACAATATTAAACCAGGTAGAATGCTCATTTTCAACTCATCAACAGGCTCAGCGTGTGAGTGCGAGTTTCCCGCGGCGTAGTGGAGAAAACGGATCACTGAGCCTCCCTAAGGTCCTGCGGAGTGATTAGGCTTTAGATAGGAGATCATCAATTCATACTGGGATCCATACCCGCTGTAATGATGGGGGAGTGTGTGTGTGTGTGTGTGTGTGTGTGTACAGTATGTGTGTGTAGGGGGGGTAAGGTGAGGATGTGTGTGTGTGTGTGTGTGTGTGTGTGGGAGATAGTCAATTAAAATGTGAGCAAGGCTAAAGAGAGTGATTATGTGCTGACCTTTCCAGCAGTTTTAGACAGCCTGACCGTAAAAGGGTTATAAGGGAGTTTAAATGGAAACAGACACACAAATTCACGCACACACACACACACACACACACACACACGCAGAAATTCACACTTTCCATACACCGCATGCCCTATGGATTGAAATTAATTCAAGTGCGAGGTGATACAGTGGAGGCTGATTGGAAGCTAATGTCCTTCTGACTGTTTACCTGCCCGGAGCTGAAACAACACACACCATATCTAATGGCCTGAGGAGGAGGAGGAGGAAGAGGGGGGAGTGCAGCTACAAACACACACGTGCACACACACACACACACACACACACACACACACACACGTGCAGACACAGTCAAACTCCCACACACTAATTAGCACACAAAGGCCTAACTCCTCAGCGGATGGTGTGGAAGGTGTATCAGCTCGCTAATTCTGAGCGAGTGAGTGAGAAGCGTTTTTTTACTCTTATCAATGAGTTCCTGAGATGTTCACAATGCCTGTGGTAAAGGAAGACGGTGACTGCATCCCCAGAGGGAGGACGCACTGTAGTGAAAACCTCTGTTACCACACCAACCGAAGGTGGGGAAAGTGAGCGCGGCGAAAATGCCAAGAAGTTTTATGCACTAGTGCCAGCAGTGAAGCGTCAGCAGCAGCAGCGACGCCATGAGGCCGCCGCCGCTGCCGGACTCTGCACGGCACTTTTAATTTGAGAGGGCGGTTACAAGTTGGGGAGTCACGTGGCCACAGCCAGACAGGGAGGAAGAACAGAAAGAGGGAGAGAGGTAGATTTATATTAGGCTATATCGATTTTATTTGGTTTATAGTTTCTCCACGATAGGCAAGAGCAAAACAATTGTGGCGCACAAATGGCAAATATTCAATTTTTCTCAGTTTGATTTAAAATACAAACTTTAATAACTATACTGTCTAAAACAGCTCTTTTAAACACAAACCGTGCGCATCCACGTGGCGCTTAAACCACCCTGAGATCAACTGATCCAGCTCCACGTCAACGTTCATTCTCCACAGTGAAATTAAATCAAGTCCTACAGCAGCCATCTCACAGTGAGCGTAGCAATCATTCATAACCATCCGAGATAGTGGAATTGAAAGCCTTCTCGTTCTGCCCGGGAGACGTCAAAACAGGCGTTACAGACAAAGATAGTAAAAAAAAAAGAGAGGACAGAGAGACGGTGGACGTCGCCCTTGAAGGGCACAATAGAGAGCAAGAAAGTGAAGGTGGACATCGTGAATGCGTGAGACAATCACCGTGGAGGTTGGCTGTCCTTTACGGCTCTCAGGGCTCATAATAACCCGGCTAAATGTTTATATCAACACGGCATATCAGCCTCGCCATCAGAGCAGTCAATGATGAAAAAAAGAGAGATACCCCACACATAATTATACCTGGGCCTCCAAATGAACTGTCGTTAGTTTCATACACATACAGACGGAGGGAGGGAGGGAGGGATGGGAAACGTGAGAGAAGGAGACAGAGAAGCGAAATCTAATTTACCCCTTCAAATCACATTCATAGGCTGGGACTGTCAGGTACCTCCTGAGAGTAAAAAGATGAGAGAGGGGGAGAAAGAGAGAGAGGGAGAGACTTAGGAGGCTAAAAAGGTCAAGGGACCTCAGCTTAGAGGAGATAGCCAAATATTATGTTAATATGGACTCCATTCTACATTCAGAGCTAATCAGCGTGGCCGAGAATTAAAGGGGCAGATAATTAATTCTAGAGTAAGGGGTTATCCCGCTCGCCCATTGTCTTGGCAGGGAAGAGGAGGGGGAAACGGAGAGGGAGGACAGGGACGGGGAAGAAGAGGGAGTCCCTCGGCCTGTGTTGAACATGCAGCGATAAGGGACGAGCCGGGACACGGAGGGGAAGTGAGAAGTGACAGAGTAGAAGACCGGAGGAGGGATTCAAAGGGAGGAAAAGAGTGCAAAAGTACATGGGATGGAAGTCGCACACAAAGGCAAATCATGGAAAAAAAGGGGTCATGTCTTAGGGTGGGAATGATGTCTGCAAGGGTGATTTCTTTTCTCTCTCTTTTTTTTTTTAACACCTTCTATTTGACTCTCTTACTTCTATCAGTGGAAAAAAAAAAACCAACCTGTGTGTTGATGTGGTGAGGGACGATCTGGCTGGTTTGGACAGGTTGGGCGACCATCACTGCATCTAAAGGTGTTATAATGGTGTTTGATGAGTGTGCTTGATACATATCCTGTCAGCAGCACTGGGGAAGTACAGGGTAAAGGTGTTGGTGTATGGGTTAGACGTCCCAACAGATAATCTGGGTCGGTGGATCATATCGAGCCTTGAATCTAATTTTCTCTTCGAAAAAGTGGAGAAAGAAAAGGAGATGAGATCATCAGATTTGTCCCTGATCCAGTTTCACTTGATCATATTTTGTCTTTTAGGACAATTGTTTCTCGCTGCACCTGATCCATGGAAATCCTTCAAAGGAATAGGTGCTTTATTTGACAGATGACTTTATCTGATCAACACGCTGTCCCCGAAATTGTGTTCGCGTCGTCGACAATTAATTTGCATGACCAAATACATTTGGCGAGGTACGTGATGAAATATCTCTGCAATATTCACTTTTAAGGCAGATGTTCACTGGTTCGCTATTTAAAAAAAAAGGAAATACCCTAATGTATCCACTTGTCACGGCTAAAGCATGATTGACATTCTGTGGTTTTGTTCATGGCATCTGGGGGTACGTGGTTATGGTTTGGGAAAGACGATGGTCCTGGTAGAATATTCACAAAGCCACCGTAGACTCGGAGAATTATTGATGACCTGCTGACTTTATTTCAATATTTAACCAAAAACCACAATCTCTCACCAGCCTCCAGTATCAAAGTCTGTTTTCGATTTCCTGTCCAGAACACCAAAACTGGACAATTCTGTATATTCTCACATTACACTCACTGAAACGTTTTAGACAAAGAGAGATATTTTTTTTTTATTAAGTGTCAGTGTTTTTACAGTTAACTCACTGTTTGTGCACGGTAACTATAATATAATCAGGGTAACGGGGTGATTACGGTTACAGCAGGTCTGTGAGGGGGAAGCGAAATCCGGTCTCCGGCATGACAACTTAATTTTCTTTGTTACTTTCTGCACCGGACATCGAATTGGCTAAAATCTTTGCGGTTTCAAATCATCATCATCAAAAAAAACCTCCTCCACTTTCACTGTGTTGTATTCGCAAACATTTATATTGACCTTCCACTCACTGCTGTACAGTCACACCTCCTGGGTGTATAAATGTACTTTAAAAATAGACATGCTAAGGTCATCGGGGTCATGAGTGGTCTCAAGTGATGATGCCCTTCATACCACGGAAGTACTTACGGCACCTTTGCATTATGCAGCTTAAATTGCAGTTTTTATGTAACACAGACTATATCAAAGTATGAAAAATGTAATCCAAGCAACGATGTAAAAATGTATCTTTTTTTTTACCACAGGGTTTTTTCCTTGCAGTAAAAAGCAGAAAACTGTTACACAGCTGAAGGCTCACTCCCTCTTTATTTCTGTCTCAAGAAACTTAACTGATTCTCTCTATGTGTGTGTGTGTGTGTGTGTGTGTGTGTGTGTGTGTCTCCATCTCTCCCGTGCTCATGTTTAATCCATAAGGGAGAGAGCCTCATTACATTTGACTCCCTCACCTGCCACTGCAGCGGCAATATGACATGCAAACAGACTCAAGCATGCGCACACACTAAAACACACACTTGTGCGTGTGTGCATGCTGAATTGTCCAACACAGCATGACATCGTTTTAAAACTGCACATATACAGTAGACATAAACCTACACCACGTAACAGTGGATAATTACATTAATATGCCGTTACATGCACACAAACAGGAAATACAGTATGTGCTGACTCACACACACACACACACACACACACACACACAGAACTACACACCCAGCTTAGGCAGAGTATGCCCTGTTTACATGGACTAATGTCTGTTAGCAGGTACTTACTTTGAAGTATCATCCCACCATGCCTGTAGAGCAAGCTCAGATTATGTTGAGGCTGTCACTAAAGGGTATAAACACAGGCCTACACACACGCACACACACACAGGCGCACGAACGCACGCACCCGCTCACGCACAGTGAAAACCACACACTCAACACGTACACACACGGAGAGCTCACATTGTATCAGTCTCTCTGAGCAGTCTAAACACATCGTCTAGCCGGCCTCAGAAGGTGTGCGTCGCCGCTCTGATTTACATACATGAAGTGCAGCAAATGCGGCCTGATGTTTTCACCTCGGCTGAAAAACAGATTACACCGGCTGGCGCTTTGCAACATGAAACGTTCCAGCTGAAAATGTAATTTTCACCCCCATTGTCGGGGGGGGGGGGGGGGGGGGGGGGGGGGGGGGGGGGGGGGGGGGGGGGGGGGTGAGACCGAGCGAACGACAAAAGACGGGATATGACAGGGAAAGCCACGGCGGAAGGGGTAGAAGAATACAAGACTGGAGGGAAAAGGGATGAAAAGGAGGACGATGCAAGTCTTTGATATGCAGGGAAGTGAATCTCAACAGGGGAGAAAGCAGACTAGTTGGAAAAATAAGATTATGCAAACTGGACCTGTGATAGATAAAATAAAAACAACAACCACGTTTTCCTTTTATGCAAGTGCCCTTCTCCTTTTGCCCCCTCTCTGTTCGCCTCATTCAAAAACTTCCTCATTAAACACTGTATTTAACACTGTTAATCAATTGACCTCCATTGTGGGCTAATCCTGAACTGTGCCTAATTCATTGAGCTCAAAGTGTCATTGGACTTAGCTGCGTTCACTATCTCTTCAATGACACTCACCCAAATGGGACTAATATGGCCTCAATAGATTCACTTAATTTCCATCTGCTCAATTTGGCCGAGGATGAGTATTAATAATAGACTTGGTTCAACCTTCTTTCTCTTGCCGTTCAAACTGTCAAATCTGCACTTGTGTATTATTTAATTCTATAGAGGAAGGATTTTTTTTGATGACCTCAGAGTAAGTGTAAGTCCGGCACTTGAACATAGTTGTAACGGGGTGAAAAAAAATGTTTTAGAAAATATGGATTTTTCTTTGCTCAGGTGTGGCGTGTTGGTGTCTTAATGAATTTCAGCCCACATATTTCATGGAAGCGGTGTTTCTCTGGTTGAATCTGAGCCTATAGTTCAATGGTAATGCAATCACCCGGGCTTTACTCCATTTTCTGTCTCCTCTGGCTGAGAGACCCGAGTGTACAGGCCCAGACGGGAGCACATGCATGTAAGAGCACTTACAGACACACGTAGACGCTCGCACACACACACACACACACACACACACACACACACACACACACACACACACAGGTATTCACATGTATACTATACGGCAGTAAAACCTTCCTTTGTCTCACTATCAATCCTTCCTTTCCTGGACTGTCTTATTGAAACACGTTTTTTATCCTGTCAACCAGATGCTCCAGAGGGAGGGGAATTGTTTGAGAGAAGGAAGGACTGGAAGGAAGAGGAGAAGAAAGAGAAGAAGAAAAGGAGATATAGGGAGAGATATGGGGGGGGGGTGTTGAAGGCAGAGAAGGTGGAGAGATAAAGGGGAGAGAGCAATATGCAGCCATGTAGCTGATATCCTGGCGTCATTATCATCAGGGCCCACCTATATGAATCCCCGAGACTTCATCTGATTTTATGGTTACTCTGGAATCTAATGAACATAAAAAGGAGTTCATAACAACGTAACGCGGCGCCTTGACTTGCTCTCGCCCCTTTCTGGGAATCACGTCGACATAATTAAATCTCAATAACCGCAAATGATGGACAGATGGAACAACAGTTTCCCCTGCTGAAGCAGTCCGCGGGATCTCATTGTGCTTTTGGAATTATCATGCTATCATGAGCGCGTCAGTTCGATGTCATTAGGAAGGCATGTTAGCCGTGTAAACGATACACTTCAGTGTACGGCACTGTTTTGTCAGCCAAATATTATCTGCAATTTGCCTCCATGTTGCATATCTCTTCATCTCACCGAGGTACTGGAGGTTCATCGGTTCCGATGAATCAGAACCGGAGAAACATTTACTCGGAAACTCAGCTCTGGTCGTTGGCAATAACAACCTTCTGGCCCAAATGAACTCCAGCTATGTAATTGTAAGGGATTTTTTGTTGTTATTGAGAAGCGTTTTTGTACAATTATTCCCATTTCCACTGTCAGACATATAAGCCATTGGAGGGAGCAGCCTGTGCGATGGTTATCATAACTCAGAAATGCATTAAAAAATAACTGCACTGCAGCTGTCAAAGACAATTGCGCTCACACGCACGCACACATTCGCACATGAGCGAGCACTTAGGCACACGCAGGCACAGCTGCAAATGCGCCGCAGCAAACATGCGCATGCATTTAAGTGCGCGCGCACACACACACACACACACACACACACACACACACACGAGGAGAGAAGGTGTTCCCACAGATAGTGGAGTCGACGTTCTTAATCCGAAGCAGACCCCATCTGTCTCCCATTATAAAGACTCTGCCTTAGCCCCAAGAATGTCTACATTTCATAAATATTATCTGGGCCTGGCAAAGCTGGCCGGACAAAAGCCAGAGCGCGGAGCATTTCTCAGGGCCACATCAGAGCATAATTAGCAATCATAACATCATCCCTACATGCCATACTGCCTTATTTTCTGGAAGCCACTTAATTGCCTTGAGGTACAAATGAAAAAAAAAAAAGAAAAAAGAAGAAGAAATAGAAATACAGGCCTTCTTTTTCACCCGAGAAAACATAATTAGATAGAAGTAATAACAGCTTAAAAAGTGGGTCAAGAAAACCCCAATAAACAAAAAAAGTGTAATGAAGTTACTGCACTGGACATCAAACCCTGCACACTGCACAGACGGAACCAAGAGCCCCTCGGGCACACAAGGTCTCAGGTCAAATATGTTCCACTGTGTATTTATATATATATATATGTATATATATATATATATATATATATATATATGAATGTGGACCTTAAATAAAGAAACAAATAAACTCTCACCTTCTTTTGTTTCATTTCTAGAGCTTCAATCGTCCCATGATACCTGCAGGAGAGAGGAAACAGCAGATGACATACTGTATGTGATGGGAAGCCGAGTGAGAAGAAAAAAACGAACAGAAGAGATGTAAGCTCATTAGCGAGACAAGTTTAAAAACCAGAGAGTCAGAGAGAAGAAAAAGTAAAAGTTAAGCACTTCCTGAAACTTGGGCTCCCTTTCTATCTATCTTTCTTGAAGAGTTTACCCCCTTCCCTGCCGTCACCGTCACCACTACCACCTGCACCCCCCCCCCCCCCCCCCCCCCCCCCTCCACTCATTCCCTCTCTTCACTCTCTTTGAGTTAAGGAGGGTAAGGTAATCGTAATGAAATGACCCCGCGAGGCACGATGGCAGCCCTCGCCTGATAAGTTATTCCTGACTGGCTTTTAAGCTGCTGTCAAGCAATTTCCCTTGAAACCTTGCTTTGTTTTTAAGGGATGGTGTGTGTGTGTGTGTGTGTGTGTGTGTAGTTGCGCTGGTGGTGTTGGTGGCGTGTGTGAGTGTATCGTGGTGGTGGTGGTGGTGGTGGGGGGGTTGCTTTGACACCCCTGCTTCTCTCCCATGAGGGGTACAGATGACAACCTCAAGGTATAGGTATGAGTGGTATGTGTGTGTGTGTGTGTGTGTGTGTGTACATGTGCACACGGGCCTGTGTCTATGTGCGGGTGCAGCAGGAGACGTCTCCTGGATGACAATCCTGCTAATTGAAATGACAGATTATTCTAATGTGCAGAAAGTCATTAAAAACCCAGCCGCCGTTTTTCTTCTTCTTCTTCTTCTTCTTCTTCTTCCCCTGTTTCCCCTTGCCTGCGAATATATCTGCCTCTGAGCCTGAGCAGGAGAATCTGCACTCAAAGGAGATGTTAGCTTTCCTTCCTTCAAGCTCATGACTATTATCAGGATCACCTGCCACATAGTTTAGATCCAGCAGATACTTTCCTGACTTTCGCTGCAGTCGTTACAGCTGCGAAAATGAAAGTTTGGTGGGGTCGGACGGTGGGTTTTTCAGCTCCCCCGCGTAGCTGACCAATGGGTTGACGATTCACAGTACGAGCGATCGTCCAGGGTAACTGTTACACGCGCAGCATTATTACTCCAGTTTACCAGTGGCTCGGAAAGCTGAGACACATACTCAACACTTCCCTGCGCTTTCTCTCTGAATATATGACACACATGCTGTATATTACATTTTTTTTTATCAGTTCTCCATATGTGACAGCGCTGAAGAAAGCCAGAGTCGGGCTGAAACAAGCCATTAAGCGAAGGCAAATCTGAGATCGCTGACATCCGACGTGTCTGCCAGAAACCTTGGAAATGAAGGTCAAGTGTCAAATGTCTATTTTCGCTCCTCATCTGCAGCGCTGGGCGGAGCTTTTTTTTTTACTTTGCTTTTCCAGACGATTCTTTCGCCGCCGCAAAAGACACAACGCAGCTCCGAATATATGGGGCGTGACAAAATATAAAAACCCAACATCTGCGAGGAGAAGCACGGGCAGCGGTGGAGTCGTGCCACGCGGGGCTTGATCCCCAACCCACAACGGTCTTTCTTGCTGCAGGGGACCGACCCGCTGCTCAGTCCTCAGCATTGTGAGGTGAGACACAATGCACAAGGCCCGTAGATCATGAACACAAGGCGGAAAAATGTGCAGTGCAAATTTTCCCCGAGCATCCAAATACTCTCTCCCTGCCTGGGTCACAATATTTTTTCCATTTCATATCCGCAGCATTTTTTCTCTTTCTTCCCCCGGTCAAGCGAGCGGACTACACTGGCACGGCATCAAGATATCCTCAAACATTACGGCTGGCTGATATGGAATTTCTCCCAGGCTGCCTTGCAACAAATCCAGACGGCTACAACACCAACCAGGGACACATTTTTCCATTCCTCCCCTCTGTCCCCTCTCCTCGTCTCCGCGCACTCCACCTCCGCTGACATTCAGCGGAGGTAAATATTTAACAGCATGCTATCGAGTGCCGTGTGCAGCGTGGCACGGGCCCGGCTGCGGTAGAGATATGTATATAGACAAGACTGTTTTATTAAGAGTCGCCGCAGACATATTAAGGTAAAGTATGCCTGACACCCGGGGAGGAAATTGCCAGTATATGACACTATTCCTCAATACCGTGGCAGCTCGCCTCAGTGCAATTTTGCACAAGGCGAGTGACAGAGAATGACATGCAGAGAGGGAGGGCGAGGGGGAACGAGAGAGATGAAATAGTGAGAAGGTGCGCGGGGTGATTCAAGACGGAGGGGTGTGTCTCCAACGTGCATAGTTGTGTGTGCGTGTGTGCGTGTGTGCGTGCGTGTGTAATGTAGGTGGCATACTGGGGTGAAAAGCAGAGTTTGTAATTGCCTTACCCCATGTGAAGGATTGGCCTAGAGATAGTGTTGTTTACCTGTGGCCTGCTATGTTTGCTGTTTGTGTGTGTGATGGAGGGAGAGGGTCTGCCCTGAATGGGTTATTGGGTGGACGGTGTGTGTGTGTGTGAGTTGTTCAGGCAAACACACACACACACACACACACGTGTATAGAAAGACCAAGGTACAGCGTAATGTCCACACGTACACATACACGGAACTTGTGAAGACCCACTATGCTCTTCAAATCAATGTGCCGAAACTCCAGAGAGAGTTCTGAGAATTTAAAAAACATAGACTAATAAAAGACGACAATGTATCTATTCATTTAACGTTTAGACTATATTTTCTGAGTCTCCACGCTGCAACTGCAGCACACGACATACGCGACGCATGAGAGCATGTTGAAGAAACACAACAAAACGCACAGCTAAGTGCCAACAGAGGGCCGGGGTTCACACGGTTGAAAGAAGGCGAGGATGCAAGATTGTGTGCAGACTGAATGAGCATAATATGTTTTTTATGGACACACTATTGTGAGAGATGGCGAGAGAGGTCATGGGCGGAAGATGTATACAACGTGACAATGACAATTTGTCCCCCCTGAACTGTGTGGTATTGGGAAGTAGACCTGCTGAATTCTGAATCATTGAACTGATTATTTCGGAAAATATAAGATAATTAGACTCAAACTATATCAGAATCATCCTAAGGGCAGTATGTGTATCGAGTTTAATTTGTAAGATGTGTGTGGCAGAAATGTTACAGAGGACGTGATCTTGTTGTTAGTTCGAGCGTTGCCCATAGACGTAACCTAAGTGTAATCCTAAACTTGAACTGAAGCCTTGAACAGCAACTTCTGATGCTTGTCGACTTAATGTATCAATTCCCGAAACCTAAACCCTCAACTTTTAGACCGAGCTTAAACTATGAAACATCCCCCTGCACTTGTGAAGCTTGGACAGGTTTTTTCTCCCTTTGGGCCACTTACCTCATCCTGCCATCCCCTCCTTTTCCATCTCTCCGTCTCTCTCCTTCTCCCACAGACTCACACACATGCACGCGTACGGAATGCTACACACAGCGAGCTGTCCGGGTCTCACTTGGAGCTGTCCTCGTGTAAATTCAAATGCGGACAGTGTCGGAAGAAAAACTGTTCCTGAAACCAAAATGGTGATGGTGTCTTTGACGTTTGACCGAGAGACCCGTCTCCGACACATTCAGGCCAAGGTAAATGTCCGAAACATCACACATCAGTATGAAGCTGAGCTTGTCCAAAATATTGAACTCAGAAAATGCACTTAGTTACCAATGAAAAAATGAGGAGGTGAAATTACATCAGCGGCCTAATCTAGACGTTGTTCTTGCATTGGCTGTGCTGCACACGAGTGTAGAATATATTTCAGGGGGTGTTGTGTGAGGTTCTTTTAGATAGTGAATCTTTTTTTCCCTGGTTCCGTTCTGATTGACTGCAAGAGCATGAGTTGCGATGCTGTTGCATCTTTCCAGACATGACTGTTAAAAATAAGTCAGGAATTTGATTTCAAAGCAGTTTTTGCTTTAATTTTGGGTCTTGACAAAATCTAGACGAAATGTTTGTGGGTTGTTTAAATCTAAAAATAGCTGACAAAAATCAACACATTGTATAGGCTATGCAAAATACACACATACATGTACATTACACACACACACACACACACACACACACACACACACACATTGTCATTATAGGACACATACTCACCAACTACTCACACAGAACTAAGAGGGCCCACTGTCGGGACACAGGCAGAATACTGTGTTTTCCGTCTTGACGTCTAGAGGGCACTGTTGCCTGCAGCCTCAGCACACGTTGGAAGTCTGAGCCGCCTTGTGATGTCTGATGGCCTGTACTACCCTTGAAAAGACACCAATTCGCACAATTACAATCTAATTAAAAAGAACAACCTAATTAACCCGGGAAATGTATTCCATAATTTCGGTAATATTAACATGATCATCCATAGTGCTTGTAAATGATTGGTGATAAAACGCAAAAGCAGAAATTAATGCCACTTGCTAATTAAAATGGTGGGAGATAAACATGGACTTGTGAAAACGGGGGAATGGGGAGAGACTTTATAGTTTTAAGTAGTTTTATTATTACCGTGTCAAACATGAATTTGAGTCATTTTCTTTGAAGACTCAAAAGCTGTGATTGGGATGAGTGGAGCATCACACAGCACGCTCTGCTCCCCTGCCAACTCCCCAAAGAGACGGATCCTCGAGTGCCGCACACTGTATCTTAAAACATGCAAAAACAAGAGCCTCGCTGCAAGTGATACGCCAGATCAAATTGTTATCATAAATGCTTCATAATTCAATGAAAAAAAAACACAGCGCAGCCTTTGTGTGACTAACGCACTCCCGCCGCCGCCGTCTTTTAGTATTCCGAGGCTGGCTGTTGTGCGGCGGAATGGCGGTACTTGACTGCTCCTGACTTGTGATTCGAAAATTGAACCAAAGGACAAAGAGGTGAAGCGACGATGAGGTGGAGAGACACGGGCGGTGAATGGAAGCGCAGAGTATAGTGGAACACTTCTGTGGCTCATCATCACCACCTATTCCCGCCCGGCAATATATCTGTCAAAGAGCTCATCACCATCATAAGGTAGAGTCTTCCACTGATAATGACCCATTTAAAGTAAATAGCTCTGATCGTCGGCCTAGTAACCATTATCATGGACATATATCCAAGCATGTGACTACTGAGGTGTAATCTTGAATACGGAATTTTTGTAATATGTATATTTGTGTGTATGTGTGTGTGTGTGGGGGGGGGGGGGGTTAAGCACCATTAGCAGCTATAACATTTGACTTACAAATGGTCTGTCCTACTATTCAGATGTAGAGTTCTGTTATTACACATGTATTAAAATGAAGCTTAAAAGATTCAAATGTGTGAAAATGAGTATTAAAAATCACCTTGTAGTTCATTGCCCCCAAAAGAAATCTGGCCGGGGGGGATTGAAAACATAACATACCAAGGTTACCTCACATTAATACATGCATATTCAGCTACCTGAATTCAGAACACAAAAGAATCACACAGAACTCTTATCAAGTTCAATTTCAAATTCAAGGGGTTCCGATATCATAAACGAGCAAACATGTACACGCAATGTGTGCGTATTCTGTTTTTGTGCATTCATGTTAATGCTTATGGTCCTATCTTCAACCACACAACTCATATATTTCAGCAAATTTGGGACTAGTAGAGTTCCAATGTTTATGTGTTACTTTTATTCCAGTCTTTGATTTTAAAATGTTTTTTAATCTTATGGACGGATGAAGCTCATTGAAGAAACATCTGGTGCCAAGACAGCTTTTATACATCTATATATATATATATTCTGAACCATTCAACGTCAGTCTACACTTGTCAGATTTAAGTAATGCAATTACTTGTGTGCCCAAATGTAGATGTATATGTATGCAAGTGTTGTGCATTAGCATAATTTCATGCATATTGCATGCCTAAGTATTGCATCTTTTAGTGCTGGTCACATTCAATTGAGGGACAGCGCAAAATGTGGCATTTGTTTTGATAAATTATTCCGTTGCAACACCACCAGAGAGTTTTTTTTATGTGTATTAGCTACATGTAATGTCCAGGAATTAGCAGGAACATGATGTGTGGAATATGAATATTTCCCATGTCCTTCGTTAGACATGCAATAAATTATGCCAACGCTGCATTTCAGTGATCACTATTTAATAAAGCAGCAAATTAAAATCAAGTTTTAAAGATGTGTTTCGTGTTTATATGCATATGATGTTCAGCTGCAGAATCATACACAAAGTGTCACACACAGACACACACACACACACACACACACACACACACACACACACACACACACACAGGCATTGCAGGCTGCGTGTGACACAGCCTGAGGCTATCTGTCGAACCGTAGTGACTTTTGCCGCACTCCTACTTCCGTCAGACCATCAGTCACAATAAAGCTGTTTGGGTTTTTGGGGGGTTTTACTTTTTCAAAATATGTCTCAGGTCAAAAAAAATGTCAGGGACTCATTTCATGTGGGTCCCCAGCTGAGAAGGCTTCTAGTTTGTTTTAGAGACACAGGTTCCCAGAGGGAGGGTAAATGTCCTCTTGTCCGAGACCCAAAGTAACAGAAAGTTAAAAAAACAACAACCCTGTTCTATAGAGAACCCATATGAAGATGGCCGCTTTGGAACATTATCTGCAATCAGAGGGGGATGTCGGAATCTCTTTTAGCTGTAGTTTTGACCGCATAGAGCATCCTCACAAATATGCGGTAAATAATAAATGAATGTTTATGTTTGATGCTATCCAACACTCATGCGCCATCGAGGCAGCGCTGTGTCTTAAAACCAGACTACCGATGTTCGTCTGTCTTTAATTATGGTTACAGTACATGAAATTGCAAGTGCTGCACTAAAAAGGCTGCAGGCGTTTGAAAAAAAAAAAGGTTCTCTCTCTCTCTCTCAAACACACACACACACACACACACACACACACACAGATGTAATAATATACTGTGCACCAGTGTACACATATGTAAGACTCCATGAATCAGACGTCAACACTTTGTGTTATCCCTCATACCTGCTATGGTCTAGTATCTCCACCAGGACCACGGCTCTTATACAGCTCACATCATTTTATTGCTCCGAGATGCAAATCCCAGGTACCGTCGTTATTAATGTGCAAAATTACCAGACTATAACTTTGCAATGCGGCGCATATTCTCTTCATTAATGTTGTTCCTCCAACCATTCAGTCTGCACAGGCTTCCTGAGGTTTGGGTAATGAAGATTTACTGTATATTATGCAGATGGGGACCCACTTTCCCTTCAAAAACAGCCGACATAAACTTGCTTCGACTCACTCCGCGTCGGGATACACTCGGAGAATGAATGCAATAAAAACACACATACGTCCTTAGAAAGGTTAATGAATATAAATATAAACAGTGGGACATCGGCGTAATTTTCGCGCACGTCGCGAACGGGGCTCAGGTAGTTTGTCTGGCCCCCGCGCGCCGGCAGCAGCGGGTGCTGGTGGAGGAGGCAGTTAGGGGCCTGGTGCTCTGCCAAGCCAAACTCCTGAAGCATGCAGAGGGCTAATGCTCTGCCTCTGATGTGTGGCACTGCGAAAAACCACAGGAGCGCTCGCAGGGTCCACTAAAACTCCATCACTCACTCACACCCCGGAAGAGGTGGGGGAGATGGAGCGAGAGCGAGCGAGGTGTAGGACCGGAGGAGAGAGAGAGAGACACGAGGCGAGGAGAGAGGAAGAGGAAATGGGTGGTGGTATGGGTGAGTGTGGGGGTCGCGGTACAGTCGCAGCATTGCAACCGCATGATGGAGGAATGGCAGCGGCATTGTAATGGCTGCACGAGGGGGGGGGGGGGGGGGGCGAGGGCAATGCTGAAAAATAGAGTGACTGTATCGTGAAGGTGTCTCAAATGCATATTCCATTCATCTTCTCCCCTCTGGAATTTCTCATTCCTCGGCGGCGTGGGGCCAATCAGATATCAGCCTGTATCAGATGGAAAACCACTGGGAGATTCTGAAGTAGATCAAAAGGTGTGGCCCGCGGTTTAGATAAGTCTAGCCACCGATCGAGACGCAGTCCATCCGTCTTGACTGGCTGCTCATTTCTCTTGTCAGATAGGGGGAGAGGCTATATATAGCCGTGATTAAGATGTCTGGAGCAACTCTTAGTGTTTAGTCGATGCGAGACTTCCGGGGGCCTCTGCCGACGTTCCGACGCCGCCTATTAAGGATATTTGTGCTTGCGTTTAGCTGTTGTTCCAGGCTCCGACACGCTCTTATACAAGTGTGCGTTGTTGACACAGTGATATCGCTGTCGTGCAACAGCTTTACTATCTGGCAGCCGACCCGCGTGCATGACCTCATGAGAGTACAAATATGAGCTGGCCGAGGCTTCCACAATGAGTTCACCGCCTTCTGACAAAAAATGGAGCCAAGGAAAGTAAAAATTCTGACACATTTTGCAAAGTTGCAAAGCCGACTTGTGTGTTTTTTTGCGTTGAAGAGATTAGAGGTTAAAGTTTGCTCGCAATTACAGAAAGAGCCATAAATGATCCTGTTCCTTCACTATTCCATAGTGCTATTTTATACTTTGCACATGTTGCAGCAAATCCCACAGTGGCTAAGATTCACCCGGTTCATTTGTGCACAGACTTTTGAAGGTTTGCCCCTCGCTTGCCCTGCAAATCTGCCATGTATATACAAATAAAGGCCATTATAAACATTTAACATGTTATATATTCCGAAAGAACCACTTCATTACAGATCGATTCCTCCCAAGGTGGATGCGAGTAGTAGAACATCCGATTGAAAAACGGTGGAGTTGGAGATGAATTTTTAAGACGGATGCTATATAACGGATGGAACAGTTGGATTTCTCCTGGGGATATATGTTGCGTGTCATACCCCTGCGACCCCCCCCCCCCCCCCCCCCCCCTTTCTCTTTCCCCAACTCCGCACTGTCAGCTGTTTCATAACAGCAGGAACTGTGTAGTCCAAGAAGACGTTTAAGAGACTATGTGTAATATTCACTAATTCAAAAGCTGCTTCAAGGAAACTACTTTACATTCTTAAAATGTTTATAAGGCAAGGACGTTTCTCTTACATGCACACAATCTCCCCGATGGATTTTCATGCTTTATATCTTTTAATAGCGCGTGCAGTATGGAAAAGCAAAACTGGCCCACACACCAGGACATTACATCAGTTGGCCTCTTTTGCGGCCTTCTTGATTAAGGGGGACGCAGAAGACAGTGGCTGAGGAAACCGTCGCTTTCTCCCCGCTCAGTATCGGGTATCGGGAGCCCACCGAGTGTTCTCCCAATCCCCAAATGCCTCCTCGTTGGCGTAATAGGGCAAAAAGGGGAATCACGCGTACACACACACACCACGGGCATTTGGAGTCTCTCGCTGCTGCTGCTGCTGCTGCTGAATGATGTCACCGGCAAACACTCAGCGTGGGGAACACACGGCCCAAACAGCAAAACAATTTGTTTAATCATAAAGTGCATTTACATAAGGCAACGGCTGCATAAATGAATGCATAATTGAACAGGTTAATGCATAATGTAGTGCTCCCCGGGGACAATAAATAAAGTGCCTTTTGAAAAACGTGTGAGACGGAGAAAAGACAGACAGTGACACGCGGGGAGAGAGAGAGAGAGAGACGGGGAGAGAGAGAGACAACGCTACCCGCCGAGTGTCAGACAAAACATGAAACACGTTCAGCGAGACAATGCCGAGGCCACCGGGGTAGAGGGAAGAGGGAAGAGGGGAAGAAAGAGGAGGCATATAGCGGGGAAATAAATAAATAAAAAGGTGAAGTCTCGCTAAGAGGATTTCAGGACATGCTTCGTTTCTTTCCATAATCTGTCTATTAGCACCAAAGTATTTCCAGCTCTCATAACCATGACAGGGACACTATTAGTGACAAGCTCACACACCAATACAACTTAACTCGGCCTCCTGGGAATTCATCCCTCTCTCTCTCTCTCTCTCTCTCCTTCCCATGGCTGAACCAATCTTTTTTTCTGCATGTGTCTATTTCCTCTCTTCTCTTCCATCCTCTTTACACACCACCTCCCTTCCCCTCTCATTCTCCGGCTCCTCCGCGACTCCGACGAGACCCCGGTTTGCGTGTCGAGCGAGCGAAGACATTAATGTTTGCACAAAGAGTACAATTTTCAAATCCAGCACGGAAGACAGAGGCCTTCAAATGATGAACGGACAGCCGTGACTTCAGTTCTGCTACACTGTCGTGGTGCATTGCAGTTTTTTGACCCTTGGTGAAGACGGTGGAAAATAAGACGAGATTTGTAAATGAAAATCAGTTTTTTTCTGTCAAGGTCAAAGGGTGATTCTAGTTTTCCCTTGACTTACTCTAACATCTTTGTGGCTTTTGATGGTTTGGAAAGTATCTATAGTGTAGATACAGTAGCCTTGTACTGTACAACTGGGGATGTGTGTTCCGTTCTCTGTATATGTTCTGTGGTAGAGAGACAGCACTGGTTTGTAAATAGGTGTTCTAAAGGATGGACAACTCTCTGCAAATGATGTCACACTAAAGTGATTTGAGGAAGTTTTCGACCGTACTGAGCTGATCATCGGTGATACTTGAAGGAGATGGAGAATAAAAAAAAAGGCTTCCTGACAGGCTGAGAAGGAATCACAGTGTCCCTCTGCACCGCTGCCGTCGCTTCATCCATCAGAAACCCTGGTGAATTCAACAACTCCAAGAAAAGAAGAAGAAGAAAAAAAACCTTCAAAACCAAATAAACCGTTGTTTTCATTAAAGCCACTGTTAAGTGTATCTCAGGATATACCCAGATACCTGTCAATGTCTGTTTCGCATCGCGGTGGTCCACATCGCAAACGCGTTTGTGTGTGCGTGTACATGGCTGTCAGGTGAGATTGGAGCATTTATGCTGTGATGTGTCACACCTGATTACGGATACATGCACCCCCCCCCCCCCCCCCGCTCTGCAAATATGTGCGGTGCATGCACGAGTGTGTGCGCGTGACAGGCAGACATCAGTGGAGGTTCGGGCGCTTGATGACAGCACCAGCGACCTCTGATGACGCCCTCCATTTTGTCACCGGCGACTCGCGCAGATTACCCCCAGCGCCATCTTCTTACTCTGTATGCTAATGAAACAGTGAGAGGAGTAATGAGAAAAGAGTGACAGATTAAACAGAAGAGAAGAAAAAAAAGGCGGTCAAAAGAGAAACGGAAGGCAAAGGGAACATTGTGAGAAAAAAAAAAAACATGTGTGAGAGAGAAGTGTGCGAATGTGCGTGACAGAGGGGGAAATAAGAACAGAGAACCAAAAAAAAAAAAGAAGAGGAGGAAAAGACGGCACGTCCGTGAACACGCGGTGTGAGAGAGATGAAGAGAATACAGTAGGTAGGACGTGGAGGAGAGAGAGATCGGGGGACTAATGAAGGTCATCGGCAGCCATATTGGGGCTACCTTGGATAGAAATTTAGGGAGAGAGGTAGGGGAGGCTCCGACGAGTATGATGAATATGATTATATGTGTGAGTGTGTGTGTACGTGTGTGTGTGTTCGACAGTAATGAATTCGGGGTGTGGAAGAGAAAAGGGATATGGGTCTCCGAGAGTGTTGAATTTCAAACACCTACCGGTCACTGCTGTGCCACTGATCGCTCTGGATGTGTGTGTGTTCTTCTCGTAGGTGGGTGGGTGGTTGGGGGTGTGTGTGTGTGTGTGTGTGTGTGTGTATGTGTGTGTGTGTGGGAAGAGGGCTTTGTGGCGAGGTAACCGAGTGATAGACGCAGTCCGGCCTGCTGCCGTTTAGGTGAAAACTAACAGAGCCGTCCCGGGATGTCATTAGTTAAAAGGCAAATTTCATTATTTCGCTAATAGGGAACACGATGACTCTTTTTAATGTGACCGCCCCCCCGACCCACCTTCTCTTCCTCCACCGTGTCCATGCCTACCCCTCGCCATTTTTGTCTATTTACCCCACGCCCCTCCTCCTCCTCCCCCCTCCGTACCCCCATTGAGAGGATCACCTTATTCAGAGCTGCTTTCACTTTCAAGGTTGAAGGAAATGGCTGGCCGTGCGTGTGTGTGTGTGTGTGTGTGTGTGTGTGTGTGTGTGTGTGTGTGTGTGAGTGTGTGTGTGTGTTGGTGGAGGGAGGGGGGGATTTTCATTCCTGGTCCCACTGAAGGAGGTGAAGGTGACTCATCTTCAGCCTCCACACACACACACACACACACACACACACACACGCACACACACACACACACACACACACACACACACACACACACACACACACCTTGCTCTCCTTCCCTCCCTCCACACCTTTGATGTGCATTTGAGTCAATGGCTAATCAGGTAGCATCAGGCCTAGTCCTCATTTCCCCTTCACACTGGCCCCATTAGGGAGCAGGCTTTCTGCAGCAGGCCGATAAGGACAATATGCTTTTCTTTGGCACCCTCTCTCCCACATATACCCCCAAATCTCCCACTACTCTCTCATTCCTCCTTTCTCTCATTCTGCTCCCTTCTCCCGTCTCTACCTTTCTGCTAAATCTCCGGCGTCGCCCTCATTCCTCCATCTCTCCCCCTCCTCCCCCCACCGCCGTCGCAGGCCTCTCTCACCTTTCACTTTTCTTTCCATCTCACCACCTTTCCCTAAATGTCCCATTACTCTTTTTCTCTCCTCTCCTGCCATCTTTAACCTCCCTACTCTCTAAATCACTCGCCGCACCTCGATCCCTTCATTCCTTTTTTTCTTCTTCTCGGTTTCACTCTGCATCCGTCCATCACTCTGCCTTTTTTTCTACCCCCTTTCATTTCCAAACTTATTCCCTACATACCCAACAACGTTCTTTTAGTCTCTTCCCCATGC
Source organism: Scophthalmus maximus (assembly GCF_022379125.1). Classification (NCBI taxonomy): domain Eukaryota; kingdom Metazoa; phylum Chordata; class Actinopteri; order Pleuronectiformes; family Scophthalmidae; genus Scophthalmus; species Scophthalmus maximus. The sequence goes on from NC_061535.1 coordinate 5,717,195, forward strand.
AGCCCTCCTTTACCGCGTCCTCTCCTCTTTCCCCGTTGTCTTCCATTCCGACTTTTCTTTTCCTCTCCCTCAAATTGTCTTCTAATCTCTTCTTCCCTCTGGGTTGCCTATACTTTCTTAAACTGTACCATTTCTCCCACTTTCCTTCTACCTCTAGCTTTACTCCTTGAGGGAACTCAGCAACTTTTATTTGAGGAATTGGCCTGATGGTCAACTTGCCCATTATAGGAGATGGGAACACAGATACAGAAATCTGTCATATGTCCCCTAGTTCCTACCACGACCCACGTTGAGACATTATAATACTCTCTATATATAGGACGGATGGCAGTGTCTTCATCCTGAGAAAACTGACATTTACAGAAATAGAAGAAAAAAAAGTTACTTGTGGTGTATGCTTAAATAAAGCAAGATATTGTATTGCAGTAGTTTTCACGATCCTGTCCATTTATGAGCCAAATGTGAAATAGAAGGCAATGAAATTGGACACATTTCCACTCAAATCTAATAGTGACAATCTCAAATATTCATATTATTAAAGGCACATCTTTGCTTCCTCTGTTATGTGCTCGTCAACATCATTATGACTTAAATTCATGGTCAGTTAGCTGCACGAATCGAGGCTCAGCGAAACAGTTGGTGGCACTCGAACAACTGCGCTGCCTATGATCTGAATTGCTCCACATCCACTGTAGATGTAGCGCTGCTGGTACAAACGCCGACGTGAACTTAAGATCAATCAAGCGGTTTCCTAGATTTCACTCTTTATATTCGGACGTTGAAATGCATTTGTTTGTGCTCTGCAAACCTTCCTCTTGAAAAACCATTTCGGTGTCCTCCCCCCTCGGCCAATCTCCCCGCCAATATGTGTGTTGTTTGAAATGTCAACAGAATAATCTGGGTTTACACTCCTTTATTGACAAGTGAATCCCTTCCCTGCTCCCCGGTGCTATTTGACCAACCACACACACTGACCTACCTGCAGGGATCAGCAGAGTATCACACATTATTAGCTCCCAACGATCGCATCGCACACTTGCACTGTTCCGTCTTCTTTCCTTTCCCCTCTCTCCTCCACGAGTTTCCCCTCTTGTCCTCCTCTACCTCCAACCGGCTCAGTAACCTTTACATACTTTTTTCCATTGTTTTGCATCCCCCCCCCCCCCCCCCCCCCCCCCATGTTGATTCATGTTTCATTCATGTTGACTCGAGTCTAATCTACAAGGCCAAACCGGGCACAATAAGATGCACCGTCTGCACTGCTCACTGACCGAATACTGTACTGAATATAGCCACCGCATGCAAGTCACCAAATTGATAACCGGGTAAAGAGAAAATCCTTATTCTGCCCATGAAGAAGATCAGTCGGCCTCTTGCAGTGGCACCGTGTTGTCATTTTGCAGACAATAAAACTTGTACTACGGGGTTTACTCGCATCCAACTCTACAACAAAAGCACTGACATTTACTCCACAGGAAATCCCAAGACTTAAAAATAACAAACACCTGCTGTAAAAGAGTCGTACTTCCACCAACAAGACAGTGTCCTTTCTAGTCAGCAATGGACACCGGAGTCAAACTAGTAGAATTGGTGATGACCGCTTCAAATCCTTCTCTGGGGGTATTTGAATTAAATTGATTGCGGGGTTTATGTTTTTGGCGTATTGTATGTATTGTAGTTTAATTAATTCCAAAATATTAACTAAGATTGTCACTGACGATGAGGAAATAACAGTTTTTGGTGTTATGTCAAAGACATATATGTTCTTTGTGGCAGAGCTATCTACTGAGTCTTTCAAAATCAACTGCATCCTGTGTTCATTAGAGATTAACATATGCTCCTGTTTGTATCTTTGAAGGATATGATATATGCATGTACTCTGTGTATATCAAGTGTGAGTCGGAAGCAGCCAAGTTTTTTGGGGATTTTGCAACATTTGGAGCTGCTGAAGGTGAAATACCTGAGAGGACTGAAGTGGAACCAAAAGTGCAACACGTTTTGAAGTTTTGGTCCATGTAGAGCAGCACAAAAGAAAAAGGAAAAAATACTACACACTTCACATTGTCGGCTACAGAGCCCAGAGAAATGTGTGTAAGAAGTGAAAAGACGACGATTTGGTGTCGATCCACTCAAAAGAAACACAGAATGTGTGGGTTGGTGCGGAGAACTGAGGGCTTGTGCTGGGGCATTGTGTCTTTGTCAAAATGAACCTAATGCTAAACAACACATGTAGCTGTACAGTCGATAAAAAGAGAGACCACATAACAACAAGTGACACACCGTGTGAATAACTGTTTCCCTTTCAATTCTTTGCTTTTGGTGACCTAACTTACAGAGGAGACGTGCTGCTGGCCCTCCTTGTCACTTTAGTTTCCTCCTCACCCTCTCTCGCCGTTCTGTCCTCTTTCTTGTTTGTGATGTGACAAAACTGCTAAAGCGTCACAGGGGCTTTTCCAAGTCTCCGCTGTGTATAGGCTGTCAGAGGTAGATGATTCATATTACAAACACTTATCAAACTACTAAAAGGTGATCACTGTAAAGTTCTCCCTCCATAAAAACAAATATCCACAAGTCTGTAGTGATTATGAGACATTGTGTTGAGGTATATACAGTAGGCTTACAGTGCATACACAGGGTGAAAATGCCACAACAGTTATCATTCACCACTATTCTGGTATCACGACTTATACGCGATGAAACAAATGCACATAAAATGACTTCTGTCAGTAACTTCTCTTCGTGGGTTTGTTGTCATTGTAGAGAAAAAAAAATAATCTTTGTGAATGGCCCCGGCCCCGTTGTCTATCTGCTCCAGTTTTGCACTTCAAGTCGGTTGAAACAAACACGGAGAATCAACTGCAAACACCATTTTCTTGCAGAGCTGCCTGTGATATGGGCAAGCATGCCAGCTCTTTGTGTGATTATTAGCATGGGCAGCCACACAGAGACCTACAGAGAAGCCCGGACTGGAGCTGATAATAACACCCACACACACACCCACACCCACCCACCCACCCACCCACCCACCCACCCACACACACACACACACACACACACACACACACACACACACACACACACACACACACACACACACACACACACACACACACACACACACACACACACACACACACACACACACACACACACACACACACACACACACACACACGCACACACGCACACGCGCGCCCCAGTCATTTGTATCTCGCAATAAGGATCAAATAATGCCTTGTAAACACTGTAACGAGTGCCACGATGATCATCAGCTACTCTGTCTCTCTCTTCCTGCGTGGCTGAGGGCCCACACTGTTCAGAAAACAAGCCAGCCGCTAATTTGGGATAAGAAGGAAAAAAATACCGACGTGCAATATTTCGCTGGTTCACCACAGATTTCCAGGGGACCACACATGCAGCGGCGGAGTACCACACACGCGCTCATCTGATGAAATTAGGTTAGGAAGGAGCCTGCTCTGTGCCTTTCTGTCTGTGAGAGAAAGTGGTGTGGAAATTAAGAGCCCGTATGTGATAGTGTTTGAGCAGTGTGTGTGTGTGTGTGTGTGTGTGTGTGTGTGTGTGTGTGTGAGGGAGGCTGACTAATCCCTCCACAGAGCTGAAACGAGTTAAAAACACATCAAAGGGAAGCTTAACCTCTGTGAAACCTCACTGGGTTTTCAAGAACAACAAATGATCATTCTCCTCATTGTTTCCAGGGGGACTTTTTTTCACCGCCGCGCTGCTGACTTTTCCCTCAGTCCTGGGAGTTTTCAAAAAAGCCTGTGGTTTCATTTTTAATGACTGTGCCGTTTGTGTACGCGTGCGTGTGTCTGTATGTGCGTGTGTGTGTATGTGCGTGTGTGTGTGTGTGTGTGTGTGTGTGTGTGTGCGTGTGTGTAAAAGAATATAAATGCATGTGTGTGTGTTTGCACATGAAAGAAGGGTATTTTTGAGTGTGACACGGGAAATGAGGAGAGCCGAGCTAACGAGGACACGCAGTTCTGTGGGGAATCATTAAAATGTACGACATCCTAAACAGATATGTATATACACAGGCGATGAACGCTGAACAAAAAAAAAAGGGGTTTAGAAGACAGATGGGGGGGGGGGACAGGTGGGACAGTGCGAGAGAATCGCAATAAGGAGGAAGCCACTTTTGGTCTGAGACCTTCTCTCTCCCCAAAACTCTCATCATCACGGTGTTATCGTGCTCTTTTTTGGTTTCAGTTCAGACATTTGCATGCTTCTTTTCCTCATCTTTGTTCGCATGAATGAGCACAACTCTTGTCCAACCACTACGCGCATATAAAAAGGCACTAGGAACTGCACATGGAAAGACAGCAGATCAACAGTGTGTGTGTGTGTGTGTGTGTGTGCCATCATACCGTCCATACTATATCTCAGAGAAGGTATTTAACAGTTTTGCTCTCTAGCAATGTCGTTACCACGTGCCGACCTCTGTGTGCATCGCAACGTTCGCATAACATTGTAGGAATTATACAATATGAACCGGTAGCGTTGTTAACCTGTTGTTACAAGCTCCAGCAGGCAGAAATAAAATACTATTGGCATATTGACGGATGTAGAAAAGGAAAAAAAAGAAAAAAAGAAAGGGAGAAATGTGTGACCACTTACAGACGTATCTGTTTATTTTTCTGTCAATACAACACAGTGGCTCAAACACAGCAACAGTAAAAAAAAAAAAAAAAAAAAAGACAAATAGTTCTAAACCATACAACAATATATAAAACTTGTACAATACTAAAAATCCAATCTGCTCAATCACACTCACCCACAGGCACCACTTACAGCGAGACAGACGCTCGCACGCACACACACACACACACGCACACACACACACGCACACACACACACACACACACACACACGTACGTACTGGCACACAAAGACACAGGGCCACATTGACCACAGTGGATGTAGGACACATGGCGCGCAGCTGCAGTGCAGTCAGACAGACAGCGTTACAGCCGCTCACGTCGACATCCGAGGTATGTCTGTGTCTGTGGACGCTGACGTGATGTGCCGTCCCTCATTCATCCAATTCAGTCTGGAATCATCTCCAGTGTGAGACGCAGTCAGAGGCACTGAGAATCTGTGCTTTTTTATCAGTTTGATTCATGGTAGTTCATAAGAACTGCTAAGTGCAGACAACCTCCAAAAAAAAGTAAAAAGAAGGGGGGTTAAGTGCTTCAGTTTTGTCGCAAAACAAGATGAGAGCTACCATTGCTCGCAGCACGCTAACATTTGGAAATTGCAATCGACAGTTTTTTGTTTTGTTTTACAATAAAAAGTGTTAGATTTTAAATCTAAAATGAGTTTTTCTCAGAATAAATCACTTCAAGTCATGGTAGTGGAGGTATTTTTTACGTCACTTTTGAAGATCTGAGTAAATTCCATCATCTGCTGGTGCTGGAGCCCCCCCTCAGGCAAAAAGCACCTGGGGACTTGACTTTGACCTGCAGGACATTAACCTCACACTGAATGCACTCCCCACGCGAGGAGGCGGAGGGCAAAGAGTCGTGACAGGTCAAAGTCTTCAGGGGGCTTCATTTGGTCAGATCCCCCCTTGTCCTCCCAGACCGAGCGTCGCCCAGCGAGGCGGAGACGGAGCTCTGTGCGGCTGGCCTCATCCCGAACGCTTCAGACAAAGCCTGGGACTCACCCGGTCGCTCCAGCCCAGCTCCACTCATCTTGCTTTGGGTTTGAACCCGGTCAGTGTGCCCTGTCGCTGGGTCCAGGCCCAGGGGATTGGGGAGGCGGAGGGATGTAGGAAGGGAGGCGGAGGGGTGGAGGAGGGCGGGCGCCGAGGGAAGCGGGGAGGTGGATGGAGGAGCACCGCTGGGGGGCGGGAGGAGGCGGGAGCAATTGCTCCACTTGTCTACGCCTGGATCTCTCCTCCTCCAGCTGCCAGCGCAACCGCTTATTCTCCCCGCTGAGAGCGTTTAACTGGAGGGAGCAGGAAAGACACACATGCACAGAAGAAGATATGTAATGACAAAGAGATGATAACGTTTCGAAAAAAAACTACCTACACGTGTGACCGTGAAACAGACTGAGGCGGTAAGGAGAGGGGACAGATTGCATTGGGGGGGTCTCAAGGAAGTTAAAACATCACACTTGTTTGGTTAAATCAAGGAAACATCTATCATGTTGATGAAGTAGCTGACGCCCAATTATGTGCTTAATTCATCTTTCACAGTTGGTTTCATGCCTGTTGAAACGGAAAAACAAAATGGAAAAAAAAACCAACATTTTTTTCAGGAGAGTTATTGAGTTCACAGTTTGAAATGGTTGCGAAGAGGTAGTCATGCAACGGTGTAAATTTCAACATGAAAACAAGCAATTTGAGAGATCATTAGACTTCTATTTGACACAAAATCATCCGTGACACAAAACAAATCGCTAGTCGTCGGAACACGATCGGGCTCCCTGAAACACAATTACAGACCAGCTAAATTGAGGTTGTTTTATGTTTTTGGCAAAGAGCCGCTGGGTAAAGGCAGGGCCGACAGTGAGTTAAAAAAAAAAAAAAGAGAAATGTATTTGTTGTGAACCATGGTAATTGTATGCAAAATATGCCAGTCTAAAAATTGTAATAAGGCAGATAAAAGTGAATAAGAGATTTGAGATAATGTATTTTTAGTTAAGAGGGAGAGTAAAATAAGAACTTAAAGGATAAAGAGACAAAGAGACTCGTCGGGTAATGACAGTTGAACTCATCCACATCTGTTTTTTTAGTGTGTGTGTGTGTCTGTGAGAAAGCTGAGGTTAAAGAATGATGTCACATCGACATGTCTGGCCATGTGTGCATGTATATCTTTGTGCGTATGTGTGTGTGTGTGTGTGTATGTATGAGTAAGGGAGCGAGAGAAAGAGAGAGAAACACAAACGGAGATGAGACAGACACATTTCCGCATGGTTCCGCTAACATTACCCTTCCAGACACCATGCGTGCACACACATGCACACACACACACACACACACACACACACACACACACACACACACACACACGCACACACGGTAAATCAGAGCAATGTATTACATCTGATGACTCGAAATAGCTGCGTCTGAGGCTTAACCCTCGAAGAGCCACTGACACGTGTGAAAACTGTCCTGAGATGCTTAAAAAGAGTATTTACTATCTGCAACCGGCGTCCCACAATGTGTTCATTTTATGTCGCGCCAAAAGCAATATAATTTACAGATAAAAACACCGAAGCCGACGTTTATAATTAACTGTACATTCGCGTGGACCTGTTTAATTTTCCTGGCTCTTCGGTCGCTCCGGATGCTTTCCCTAATTGCAGTGGAGGGGGGGTGAAATTAAAAATCACAGCTTGTCTCTTCAACCTTCACATACTGCGGGTGAGCTGGTGTACCGTGTGTGTTTGGATCAAAAGAGTGTGCACAAGTGGGGGACAATGAAAAAGAGAGCGACAGAGAGAGTCAGAAAGACATGGGGGGTGTTTTAATGCTGCTGGATGAGTGTTTGCACTTTTTCATTTGTATAGCTCAGTTTCCATTAATTCAAATTATGAAAACTACTGAGCTCGAAAAGATGAGCGGGAAACAGCAAACTTTGAGCAAATTTCCTCATGTTTGCAGAGAAAAAGTTTTTAAAAATGTGTTTTTCCCTTCCTCTCCTCAAGTTTCTGCTCAGTTTCGGTGCGATGATCTGATTTGAGAATGCTGCACAAACCTTGACCTCCAAGGGGGGACGGCATGAAACACACTGGACATTGAGCAGTAACCAAAGAAACATTAACAGCTTGCCTACTGCTGATCAAGCCTCGACAGAATCTCGTATTCCCCTGATCTTCATCTTTTTCATCCGAGTCGATGGGAATTCACTTAATTCGCATTTCATTTCGTGCGACATTTCAAAAGTTTGTGTGAAATTTGCTTGACAGTCGGACGGGAATGAGGCTTGTGTGCGTGTGTGTTTGTGTGCGCGTGTGTGTGTGTTATATAGCGAGTGTTAATATGTGCCTATGGGTGAATGGGAAAGAAACAGCTCTAACAGTTTGACTACGAGTAAATGAGATGAATCCAAAGCAGGGACAAAGACCTGGTTTACTAATGTGTGTAAGTGTGCAGTTGAATGTGTGTGTGTGTGTGTGTGTGTGTGTGTGTGTGTGTGTGTGTGTGTGTGTGTGAGACCAGTGGACAGTGAATGGAACAGAACAGCTTGTGAAAATGAACTGTCTCTATCCTTCTCTCCAGCTTGTATGTTTGTGTGCGTGTGCGTGTGTATAGACCGTCCACGTTGGATCGATGTGTGTAATGATTCACACTAGAGATTAAGAGGTGCTATTACACACCTGACCTGTTAAACAACACCTCTCTCCTTCCCTGCGTCTGTCTCGTCCTCTCCTCCAGCTTCCTGTCTGGAAAACACTGAGAGCTAATGCCATTTTTGCTTTTTTTCCAGCGACACGACGCAATGCAACATTAAAACTTCCACGAGTGACGGCTTTTTGTCGCGCCCCGTCAATCAGCGCGCCATTCCACAAACTAACAAAAGTCGGGTGAGCCGTTCCCCAGGCCCTGGAGTTTTGGAGAACTGAGGGGGCTGAGGAGTACTTTTGATTCGTCTCTCCTTTGGTGATTTGTTGACTCCTGTGAAGTTCAACACAGTTTTAAAGAATGTCAGCGCTTCCTCAGAATAATTCCTCTGTGTTTTTTTTCCCCCCACATTGTTTTATCACAGCGGGCCGTTTCCCTACGCTGTCACGGAGAGATCAGCGCGGCTGTATTGATATACATCCCTCTCTCAGTTTCATGAAAGGGAAATCATTTACCAGTGGAAGGAGGCGTCACTGCTTTTTCCCGATACAGTTTGTCCCCCCTCCCCTCCCCGCACCGCACACGCACACGCACACACGCGCACACACACACACACACACACCCCCACCCCGCTGCCGACTTTTCACTTTTATCGTAGGAAGAGGAAATGGATGTCTCTGTGCGCCTGTGTGTAAGTGCGTGTGTGTGTGTGTTTGAACTTGGACGCTTGAAAGCTTCCTCTTCTGTGTGAGCTCAACAGCATGTGGGCCAGTGTGCAGGTGCGTGTTTGTATCTGTCGGGTAAAAGGACTGTCAGGCCCTGGCGTGCGCGCGCGCGTGTGTGTGTGTGTATACGTGTCTTACTTGTTGATTTAGCATTCCGATGGCCTCCAGGTTGCTCCGCAGTCTGGTCTGCATTTGCTCGATTTTGCTGAGATTCTGAACCACACAGGTCTGATTTTCCATGCTGTAACACAATATCCACATGCACACAAAGATAAATCAGAAGCTCACTTTGACATTTTTAAGTCTCGGTACCTGCAGTACTGTAAGAAAACAGAATAATAAAGACTGTCTCAATTGTAGTTAAATATATAAAAAAAAGCACATTGAGTAATATGCACTTGCCTTCACTGCGCAAAACTTTTTAACTCGGTGTGCATTTGCATTTGCCTGGAGAAAACAGTTTCAATCGAACGTCCGCAAAAAAATCTGGGGCATGGAATAGAAGTCGGCGTACATCATCTTCATTATAACCATCTTCCTTTTAACTTATTACTAAACTCAAAGATGGGTGAGCAAATGGATTCCTGAAATCATTAAATTATGTATGAAAGCGCACGTTCAACCCGGAAAAACAAAAACAACAAACCCCAAAACGAACGCCACTGCAGCCAGGGAACATTAAGAGTACAAGGGGCCATTTAAGATTTTAACTGTTTATTAAAAAACGCTTGGGAAATGACAAACAAACGTTAGGTCTGCCCATCTTCAGACTCAGGGCTGAATAAGGAATGTCTATTAAATTAACGACGACGGATAACGGCGTTCTGTACGGGCTGAAGAGCTTGCTGCCCCCGCTTTACGCTCTTTCTTTCATGCCCCAGTGAACCTGTCCAGTTAGCATTCGGGGGGGAAGAAAAACCCTTCTAAATACTTCATTGAAGACTTCTTAGCCCATTAAAGTACCACTGTACCTCTCCAATGTTAATTTTCTTCTTCAGGCTGAGATTTGCCGTCAGAACAACGGACGGAGAGAAGGTCCCGCTTTGCTTCAGTCGAAAAGACGAGCGCGCTCATCGAAACGCCAATAAATGCGACATTGTTGTCCTTCTTGTAGAAGACACACAATCAAAAAACACGCACACATGCACACGCACACACACACTCACACACACACAGAAACAAACACATAAGCTTTTCCCCCATTAGTCCCAACTTAAAACAGTTTAGATCCGAGACCTTTTGTGTCTGAAAAGTTTATATGATTTATTTATGTACTGTACGTCCTATCCATCTATGGCGAACATCAACCGAGAGACGATAACAACAACAACAACATGAACAATCGTGATCAGAACACCAATGCAATCCAGTGTATCTCCTAACTTGGATTTCTTCCGTTTGATTTTGGAACAGATCAGTTATAGTGGTTTGATATTTTTTGAGAGATATTCATTTTCTCTATAGGAATAAAACCATTTTCAGTAGTCATGTGTACTATTTGTGCAGCACTAAGTCATTCAGGAAGAGATGTAATGACTGAGTAGTCAAATCTGTTACCAAACAATCAGCTTTCGTGATTTAGCACGAACGATAAAGACAACAAAAAGTAAGGATATATATTTAGATAGAAATAATACACAAATGTGGCGCAGAAAAAGAAAAGAAAAAACGACATAAATTCACCGGTTGCCAACACAGGCCCTAATGTGAACCGCCGTCCATTAACCAACTAACTAATTCAGCTTGGCCAGTGCAAACATTTTTAAATAAAACCTAATTTCCCGCAGATGACATTCATAAACTGAGCATAATTGCCACTGACCGTCACAGATTGGTCAATTTCACACCATAACGACGACACAAAGAAAATCAATGAAGGAGAGAGGCTGGCATTTTTTTCTTCCCTTTGATGTTTTTTTAAATTGTAAATGTGATACAACCGCTGCTGCTATAAAGAACGAAAGGAAAAATAGGAGGCATAAACTTCTAAGCACGCCGGCAAACTCCATGAAAAAAACCAAAGCGCCACATCTCCGCAGATTCCTCCGCATGATTTAAACTCTCTCCTCGGCGGTAATGTGGTCTTCAGCAGATCATGAAGCATCGCCGCCGCTGAGACAACTGTGTGAGATTTATGCAGCCGATGTGAGGAGGCAGCGATGCGCCGAGTGCTTGGCATGGCGCCTGTGCAAACATGTGTTCCCTGTGTTTACACGCAAACATGGCCGGGTGTAATTAGCGGCCTAACCCAATCAGTGTGTGTATAATTACAGTCATTAGTGTCAGAGCCAAGCTGCCATGCTCTCTAAACTAGGCAATAAACATGGCTCCCCCCCTTCCTGCAACCGGTCTCGCACTCATCTTTCTTATTTACTGCTTTCATATTGCTGTAAATTTCATGCAAGCCTCGACTCTCCTCTCTCTCTGTCTCACACACACACACACACACACACACACACACACACACACACACACACACACACACACACACACACACACACACACACACACACACACACACACACACACACACACACACACACACACACACACTCTCTTCGTCTTATCTCCCCTTTCTGTTCCTCTGTCACTTTGGTTCTCCGCGTTTGTACAAATTCTCCGCTGTGATCTCGGGGTTAGTTAGTGGTGCGACTGATGAGGCCTGATGCTTTACGCCCCCCACCCCCACCCACCCGGATGGGTTGTGTCAGACAGTCGCTGAGTCAATGCTGCCAGCAGCACACAGCATCAGTCTCTGCTTTCACTGCTCGGCTCCAATCTGCACCGGTATTTCACTGTTTGAAGACACACTGAGGGGAAATGAGAAAGTCACTTAATTGATTTAAGTTTAATTACTCTAAACTGTTAAGATGAGACACATTTTTCTCTGCTTAGTGTTACACTAGTGCAGTGCCCGTTCAAAATGTGCTTGTAACCTCATTAATATTTCAATATTGTATCCAATCATCCAATCACCATCATCTAATTCCAATGTCAGTGCTGTGTAATGACATTAATAATAATAATGATAACAATAACTAGAATAATAAGTTTGCCAGAAACCTGAAAACACCAGATGCCAAATTCAAAGTGATTTGCTTTGACACATCCACTCGCTTGCCATTTTATTAGGTACACCTATATAAAACTAACGCAGTATAATACAGCCAATGCGATAGATCGCTCATCTTTGCGTCACTTTGTACTACTGTACTGTACATTAACAACGAGTAGGAGTTGCCTGAGCAAGTGATGTGCACATCACAATGAGAACGAGAGCATCATGCAAAGAAACGACAGATAACCTGCGACCGGCCACCATGCGAGTCCCGCTTTGATACGATGTCGGTGAATTTGAAAGTGGGTGATTTGCAGTCCATGTGTTTGATCAATACAATTTACTCTACGTGAGAGCGGTCGGTTGTGGTACTGTGCTTTGTGGGTGCGGGTCAGAACAAAAGGTCGCCATTTTTTTCCATGTAAGGACTTAAAGTCAGAGTCTCTCCGTGTTCTTGATCTTCATATCAAACAATTCTGGAGGGAAGACAAGGTTGATAAGCAGCATCCTCCTTCCAAAACTACGACGGTTTATAGCTATGAAAAAATATTGTTCATCAACTTTTTAAGCAAACGTGGCGAAGAATACCTTTGATGATACAATCTACAATTCACAATTCAAATACAGTGCAAATGGACAGCTGTTTCTGCTGGTGAAAATATGACAGAAAAATCAATTTATAATAATCAAAAAGTATATTTCAATGCTCTTAATTGCAGCGCTATTTCTGCAGTTCTGTCTGTTCTTGTTAACAAGGCCACTAGGGCCATACAGCTGTCAGATGATCTTGCAATACAAGCTGTGTATGTCACCAAAAAAACAAAACTGAAACTAATCACTGAATTTGGTGACAGGCACTTATACTTCGACACAAACAACTTTACACCTTAAACACAACAGAAGCCGCTTTATTTTATCCATTTCCCCGTCCTCTCCATTCCACTGTAACCTATCTTCTTACCTCGCCTACAGTATCTATCCGCCGTGCAAAGCCATGACACTGCTATATAATCGTAATAAATTTCTTTAATAAAGGCAAATCCAATGACAGAACCTTCACACCGCGCTGATCGCTGTCAGTGATAGTGACGGCGGAGAGACACAGCGAAGATATCCCCTTTGCCACCAGTAATGACATTTATACACACTGCGTGTGCTGTATGTGGCTGCCATGCAAATATCGTGACACATCTGTATCCTTATAGATGTATGATTTTCATACATATGGCATTTTGGGTAGGTTCGTGTACGGGGCGGGCGGGGTTACATTAATGAAATGAAATAAATTAGGGATCCTCATAACAAAGAAAAGAAAGAAAATGGAAAAGAAAAAAAAAATGGATGAGGAGACGCTATGGAAGAGGCTTTCATTCACTGTTTTTATCTCATTCCGTGTTATTATATTCGCTCAATCAAAAGCCCTATTACACATACATCTATATGAACTGCCGCTCACGCGCTCTCTCTCTCTCTCTCTGGCTCATTCGCAATTATGAAGCAAAGACAAAGAGAAGCGATTCATCTTCCTGTCGCGGCCCCTTAATGATATCATTAAAATGACTGACAGCTTTGAATAGCATTGGAAATTTACCCCAGTCAAAACAAATCTGATCCGTTTTGAAAACAGCGCCTGGTGGTTCGTTAGGGGAGAGGCGCAACACGAGTGTGTGCATGTGTGTGTGTGTGTGTGTAAAACAGGGTGAGGAGCAGGGGGCGGTTGTTAATGAGGGAGACCTTCAGGGGGTCACACTGGGGGTAAGGGGAGTACTCCTGCAGGCAGGTGCCCCCTGCAAAACACCCTCACCCACGCGCGTGCACCCTCCCCTCACTTCCATCCTACAGCCAATCCCATCTGTGCCACATTCATTTTCATTGCCTTAATGAACATAATAAATATATCTCCTCTCTATTGATGAATGCTATTTGACAGCCATGGGGGTGGCGAGCGGGAGAGGATGGGCCCTTGATTGGAGTGTAATCATTGTTAAAGGCCCAGCATGAATAATGTATTCAGATTGAAGAAGAGACATAACACACACACACACACATTCGGAGAGAGAGAGACATACACAAGTGTCTGGGCCCACGGGGTGTTTCATTCACAACTTGGCACTCCTGCTGTTATTATCATCATCAGCTTTGTTCGGGCTAGATTGTGTGTGAAAGAGCAGACATGGTGGGCAACGCTTTTGTTGTACGTGAATGCTAAACTCTGATCAGCTGGTGGATGCACACAAATGCAAACGCTTATGTGTACGATCACACACACACACACACAAACGCACACACACACACACATGTAGATGACTCACGTTTTCTCATCTTGCCGGATGCCCCGCGCTCGAATCTGGGCCTGCAAACAATTATAAAATGACATAAAAACAAAACCTGTTTGTCATCGAATCTCTTTGCCATCGCATCTCTCCCTATTTGCAGTTCATTGTTTTTCCAGTCTTGCACTTGTTCACCTTGAAGTGTTCCCTTTCTCTCTCCTTCTCATCCACCACTTCTCTCAGTCTTTTCGCCTCCACCTTCAATGTGTCATTAGCCTCCTGAAGATGTCTGACAAAGCGAGGGAGATACAGAGACACGGTTAAGCAGAAAAAAAAATACATGGAGAGGCAGACACAGGGAAAGACAGACGCCTATTATCATCAAGAGACTCTTGTTAACATGGCAGACAAAATATTCTACCAGGAGACTGCGGTGGTGTCTTTGTCTCTCTCGTTCCAGAGCAGCCTTTAACTAGCGGTCCACATTATCTCTGACACACACACACACACACACACACACACACACACACACACACACACACACACACACACACACACACACACACACACACACACACACACACACACACACACACACACACACACACACACACACACACACACACACACACACACACACACACACACACACACACACACACACACACACCTCACAGCGCAGTATAATGAAATGGTGTATTTCTGCAGCCAATTGTCACTTACTTTCGTGGCTATTTATTTTAATACTTTGTAATGCCACCAATTGTCAGACCGCTGATTGATTAAAAATGCTTATTTAGATGTTTTGTTACTAATACACAATGTGAAATTGCTTTATTTTAAGGGAGTAGAGGTAGAATGTTCCCATATATATTGAGGGGAATGTGCAGAACATGAGGAGGAAACAATTGTATTCTAACACACTTTGGTGTAGCCAGTGTTTTCCAGGCGTATGAAGACTGTTACCACCGCTACAGGTTTTCAACACAAAAACATAAGAACGCAACACACACACACACACACACACATTCATACACACAGTGTAAGTTGAGAAAGAGAGAGGGAGAAAAAACGCAGACACAGACAGGGCTGAGGGAGGTATAGCACCGCAGGGGGCGGGATGACAGAAGACGGCTAGACCGCTTTGATCTCTGGAAAGGGGAATATGTCACGCCCATGTCTGTGTGTGTGTACTGTGTGTGTGTGTGTGTGTGCATGTGTATGTGGGAAAACGATCAGGTGCGAGAATGTCAAGAGAGTCCACCTGAATCACTCCACTACATGCACACACAGCGTACATAAACACACATGCACTATAATCGCCCAGTCTCTTCTCTTGAGAAAGGTGACGTACAAATGTACAACACAGGGTTGAGACGGAAACATATCACAAAAAGTGATCTACTGGTGTAGAAACACCTGTTCGCACTGACATAAATACTCACTCGTTCTCTTTGGTGACGATGAGCAGAACCTTGTGTTGGGCCTCCATCTGGGCAGTGAGGGCCCCGCTGGAAGCCCTGAAAGAGGCAGACAGACTTCTGACAATCTAAGTCTTTAAAAATACACTAGGTAAGACTTTTAAAGTACAGTTGTAAGTCTGAAATATACAAAAAACTGTTCTGTGTTTATACTTTTGTTCAGTAATCCAACGGTTGACATGTGTCATGACCAGCTGGCTCTCCTGGCGCAGGTTTACGTTGTCAGACTGCGCTCCCTCCAGCTCTGACCGGAGTGTGTCCACCTACAAAACAAAGTCAAGTATTATCTATCACAAAGCATGTAGTTATACTACAATTTAAATGGTAACAATGTCAAAGGGTTTGATTGAAATCCCTCATCTTATCTCCGACTGGATCGGTGATGAACAAAACCTGGATGATGAACATTCCCTTGGGTCTGAACAGAGGTCTGCAGCTTTAAGATATTGCTTTCTTTCAAGGGAACGATTAACATCTAACATTTGCGTTCCACAATAACATGCTGTTTTAAGTATCTGTCTTACTCACACACACATAGTTTGCACAGCTATTCTTGTTAGGACAGTGCACTGACTTGCACTGGGCAGTCTATACTTAACCAGGACCTTTAGCTTTATTAGGACTGGGTGGAATGGCCCGTGTTTAAACAGGAAAAGGTCATGTACACACACACACATGCACACACACACACACACGCTCCATGCAGTATAAATGTGGGGCAAAGGTGTGTATTATAGAAAGGTGAAAAGGGGGGATACGTGAGGTCCTTAGATGGGAAGCAAGGAAAGGGTGGAAATAAATGTCAGAAATGGAGCATAATGGCAACACAACAGAAAAAGAATTAGGCAAATGGGGAATAACTGGGGATGAAAGTGGTGGCATTTTGCAGACACAGGTAGAAATTGCAGGGGTGAGGTATTAAGGAGGTACAAAGGAGGAAAGATGGCGGATGGGGCAAAGCAGAAGCAGCTGGAAGACAAGACTGGAGAGCGGAGAGGACGTGTGTGTGTGTGTGTGTGTGTGTGTGTGTGAGCGGGGGAAACAGGGATGGGATGGCACGCCAAACTGCTGACTTTTTCATTCCACTTATCAGTCAGGACCTCTCCAGGCCTAAACTCTGGGGACCCCTGACACATTACCCTTATCGCCATGGAAACACCTTGATACACCATACCATCTCCCCATAAAAGACTTGGGCAAACATGAAAAAGTTTCCAATATGATTTTATGTGTTCAAAAATGATCATTTGATTAATCTGAAATGTCAAAATATCAACTGCTGCATGAGATGAATCGTGTAGTGTATGTCTGTATGTACTGTATGTATATTTTGAATTCCATAAGAAAAAGATATGAAATACATTAAAATATCTTCTTGCTGATGTGTGAAACACCAAGGTGTTAAAGGCAACACAAGGATAGTATGATGCTCAATGAAAACACACACACACACTCACACACACAAAGTCTGTGAGATACAGTATTGTATGTGACCTGAGCCATATAATGATAAAGGTGCAGTCCAAGAAGGTACCGATCACAGGGACTGTGGAGAAAACCCTGTGGAGAGGGCAGCGACACATAATCAACTATTCATATTTCATAATGTGAAGGAGAAGCACATTTTTAATTAGATTAGGATTAGGGAGTGGCATTTCGACATATACAGCAGTGAAGAGAAACTGTGGGAACAATGAAATCATATCGAGCAAATCATTCAATTTTGAAGTGCAAACTGAGTCAGGGTATTAATTATAATTACTTTAATCAACAAGGGAATAAATACGGTTAATCCCCTGTTGTTTGTGATTTCATTCAAGTTTTGGTTCATGCATTGATGCATCTTCACGTGAAGAACTCATTGGCCAGAACCACATGTTAATACACCAATATTAATTATCTACAAAAAACAAAAGCAGTATCAAATTGTACCATTCAAAAGCCGACACCCACGCTGA